>NC_054384.1:45323315-45455815 GCF_017654675.1 Xenopus laevis | reverse complement strand
TTCTCTTTTCTGGAAGCTAAACCTGTATAAAAAAAGCTTCTACCTTTACTTTAAAGTTTGCTAACAATAAAGAACTAAACAGCTATATGCAAATCATGTTTAAACCTTAATGTGTTCAACAAGAAAATATAATTTTCTTTAAAAAGCATAATTAAAAAAAGCATGTATTTTTAAAATGATATACAGTATGCAGTAGTACATTAAATCTTTTAAATCTGATCCAAATCCTCAACTTCAGAAAAAATAACAAAAGAAAAAAGCAAAAGAGGGGAATATTCCTCAGCCTATGCCTTTAATTATGATTTCATTGTGAATTGGAAGGATATCAGATCTGACATCTTTCTGCTTTTCAGAATTACTCATATCTGTATGATTTAGTAATTGTTTTCACCATAAAGTTATTGGAGCAATTTTGCTCTCTCTATTAGTGATCAATTCCACATCTCCAGGGCACACTTGAAAAGTGATATTTTAAAATGGGCGCCTGATAGATAACGTGGTTAAGCAATAGAAAAGACAAGCAAACCCAATCCTGTACAAATTAGTTCAGCTGTCAGCTACTTTCCCACAAATATGTAAATTATGTTGTTAAAATCAGGCCCTTTCCACGGTAGCTTGCTGCTCAAATTCGCCAGTTCAGCACAAACAGGGAGGCATGGGAGGAAGGGACATAGTAAGGGGGGTTGACTAAGGATATTTTTTTATGTCTTTTCTCTTTTTTTATAGTGGCCATTTATTTATTCTTCTACCTGGTGTCAAGTCCCATCCGCAACTACTTACATTCATTTTTTTTTTTAATTCCACCCCCTATTCAATTGTCTTCTGAATCAAGCACAATAAATGCAATATGGTTTTAATTCAGCAATTAAACTTGCAAAATAAAATATAATCAATTTATTTGCTGTGTTTAAAATGTACCATATGAACCAAAAAAAGGCCTGTGTGTAAAAGCACTAAAACAATTTGTTCACAAAGAATAAAGAGATTGAACCATATACACCCACTAAATGTTTCACAAAAAATACCTTACCAAATGAATCACAGAGCACATTATACAAAATACCTGTGCATATTATGCAATACAGATACACAGCTGTTTAATTTTTGTAATCTATGTAACAGTGAGGAAAAAATGCTCTTTTCTGGTTCTTTGAATGGAAAACAAGAAAAAAATCAGCCTCTACTTTAAAAAGCTGCTATGCTTCCTTTGATTTCCCAAAGAACTGCTACCTTAGCTGTCAAATGCAAGTCAGCAATTTGTGAAAAGGGTTGTTCATATAAATTGTCTCACTTAACCAGTAAATGCAGCAGGGCTGGCAACAAACAAGACTGTGCATTGACAAAGCAATCCCCATGTCCCATGCTGCTTAGAAACAAAAATCAGACATAAACAGATAGAAGCTATTTGGGGAATCCACAACTATTGCAAATGCAGCAACAAGGTAATGACTTTAAACAGAAATGGCACAGGTTTATTTTATGAAGGTATACAGTAGTCCTCCTTTAAAGGTCTTTGAAATCCTTAAATTTTCCCTCAGAATTAATAGCTTATTTCAGTCATTTCAGTCCTAAAGCCTCTGACAATAGGGCAGGGGTAACCATGAGCAGGCAGTGCACCAAATGTTTGCAGATTTATTGAACAAGGATGATCTTATCCTCAGAATAAGTACTGAATGTAGTTCTGCAATTTGTACTGTATGTCTTTTCAAACATGTCCTGAAGAAAGACAGCTGCGGGCAAAGCACAGTAACCTCTATTTTCTATAACAATGAGCAGCCAATAAAGGTATGGGATCTATTATCCAAAATGCTTGGGACTTAGGGTTTTACTCAAGAGAATAATGGGGTAAACGGTAAATTAATCACGGTAATGTGATTAATTTATCCACATATGAATTAAGTCAAGAAGAACTAAGACTCTTGTCACGAGGTTTAAAATATATACCGAAGAGCCATTGTGATATATTCTCTACAGTTTTAAATCTTAACAAATTTATTAGATTGCTTACTCTGAAGAGACACTTCTTGGCATCTCCGTCCACTTCAATTGATCTTGAATGTGAAGATTTCCTGAGAGATGACTATGAGATTACCAATAATGAGACTGTTGCTGAAGATTTCTTGATTTCCCATAAAAGTGTTTTCGACTTTAATGATTCATTTACTTTGCATGTGTTACCGGATTTACAGAGAGAAGGAGATATCTCTAATAGTCCCGAAAAGATAATGACCAACATTTTAAGAATGAATCTACTTATTATTCGGTGCAGTCAAAAAGTTACTATATTGAATTATTTCACAAATTAGTACAGAACAAATTGGAATTGTTATATACTGTACAAAGAAAATGGAAGGGATATAATCTCACTCGTGGGGAGTCCATGGCACTCACTTCTCTAAGCCGCAATAAGGACATTGTCATTAAGAGTGCAGACGAGGGTGGAGCTAAAGGAGTTCTAAATAAATCTGAATGTGACTTCCTAATTGTAACAGTGATCCCTATCTTTCACATTCTTCCCAAGGTTCATAAATCTTTGGTAGATGTGAAGAGTCGCTCTATTGTGGCCAATAACAAGTGAGAAATGCTTTCCGCAGGTTCAAAATGAATTCATAATACAATCCATTGGGTTTTTTTACACTTTGGTGGTGGGTTCTACCTCCATAGTGTGGCATGGGTGCCTTGTTCACTGTGTAAAAGAAACGGATCCGCACACACACCGATTAGTGCAGTCGGGGATTATCCCCTTTTATTCAGCCACCAAACATCAATGTTTCAGGGGGAACACCCACCCTTCATCAGGATACAATTATTTGTGCAGTCACCCATTTAAACCCAACATCCCACGCCTTCTTTTCCCATCATGCAATTTGCCATAAAAATTAACCCTTATGTGGGATACAGGAAATTCGACCTATATGTTACATACAATAAAGCAATCAATTTGGTACGACAGTCCACAAAATGATCTTTTTCTTTCTCAAAGTGCCCATGTGCAATAATTATTATAAAATATGGTATCAAAACATTATTTTAAACAACTTTTTCTAAAAAACCACATACATTAAACACCATATTGCAAAAATCCATGTGTTGTATTATAATACCTTACTGCCCATGGGATTTTCTAATAACCCTTAATATTATATGTGATCATTCAGCAGTTCTTATCTGTAAGAAATGAATAAAAACATGCAAGAAGGTTAAAAACAGTTTTTCTCTCATAAGAAACACGTATAACTAAAATTCTCGTTAAGGCCCTTTGGTGTGAGTGTTTTTAGCTGCCAAATCCAAAAGGCCTCCCGTCTCAACAATGACCTCTTATCTATTTCACCTTTCTCCCTGTGTATAACCTCTAATATTTGCCATCTGAGTTTAGAAATGTTATGTTTTGCTTCGAAAAAATGTTTCGCCAGCAGGGTTTCCTTTTTAAATTTCTCTTTCTCTTTTTTTTGGCCTATAATAGCCCCTTCTCCCTTCTCTTCAGGTTTATAATTCCTTATTCTACTCTTATGTTCATTCATCCGAGTTTTAAACGCTCTGGAAGTCTGTCCCACATAACATAGGCCGCATGGACACTTTAACAGATAAATCACCCCTTCAGTGTCACACGTAGCGTATTGTTTTAATTTAATATCGTGACCCATAGTGGGGTGTTGGCAAATTTCCCCTTTAATGACTCCATTACAATGCCCGCACTGAAAGCATGGATAAGTGCCTTTCCTGTTAGATATTGGTTTCTTTATAATTTTTCTAAAATCAGTTTTAGTGAGTCCATTAGCTATACTCTTTCCTTTTTTATAGCTAAAAAGGGGTTTATCATCAAAGAGTTTACCAAAGGTTTTATCCCTCTGTAAGATCGGCCAATGTTGTAATATAGTTTTTCTAATAAAAGCAGAGTGTGGGCCAAAAGTAGTTACACAAACCGTATTTTGTTTTTTGTTATTCCTCTCTTTTTTCTTAGTTTCCAGAAGTTCTTTCCTGTCAATGCCCTTGACTAGTGATGGGCGAATTTGCGCCAGCGCCCGTTTTTTCGACGCCGGCGCCCGTTTTTTCGGAAATTTTTTTTTGACGCTGGCGAATTTTTGCAGCGAATTTTTGCAGCGAATTTTCGCGGGCGTTTCGTGAATTTATTCGCTGGCGGCGAATCGCGCAAATTCACCACGAATTTGCGCCTGGCGAATAAATTCGCCCATCACTACCCTTGACTTCATCCTTTATAGCCTGCAGGTCCTTTCCCCCATAACCTGCAGGCTATAAAGGATGAAGTCAAGGGCAGTAAGGTATTATAATACAACACATGGATTTTTGCAATATGGTGTTTAATGTATGTGGTTTTTTAGAAAAAGTTGTTTAAAATAATGTTTTGATACCATATTTTATAATAATTATTGCACATGGGCACTTTGAGAAAGAAAAAGATCATTTTGTGGACTGTCGTACCAAATTGATTGCTTTATTATATGTAACATATAGGTCGAATTTCCTGTATCCCACATAAGAGTTAATTTTTATGGCAAATTGCATGATGGGAAAAGAAGGCGTGGGAAGTTGGGTTTAAATGGGTGACTGCACAAATAATTGTATCCTGATGAAGGGTGGGTGTTCCCCCCGAAACGTTGATGTTTGGTGGCTGAATAAAAGGGGATAATCCCCGACTGCACTAATCGGTGTGTGTGCGGATCCGTTTCTTTTACACATTGGTTGCTAAGGGACCCGGCCGGGTCAACGGAAGGAACGCACCACCAGCTTGCAGGATTGGTGAACTACAGGTGTGCGGTAGGATAATTACATTGCCTTGTTCACTCCCACTTATGCCAACCTCTTCATGGGGTGGTGGGAGAGGCTCCACGTTTTTGGAGATATAACATACTGTAAGCATTTGATTTGTTTTTACCGCTACATCGATGACTGTATCGGAATTTGGGACAGAGACAAAGAGACTTTGCGATCATTTGTTGAGTATTGTAATGAGACAGTACCGGGGATACATTTTACATTTGATACACATAAGGATATGTTGTCCTTTTTGGATATTATGTTTTCAGTGAGACAGGGTAGGATTGAGACTTCGCTATACAGCAAGCCTATCACACGGAATACATTGTTACATGCCCGGAGTGGACATCCTGGCTTCTGTCTGAGAGGCATCCCTGTGGGACAATTTTTGCGGTTATGCTGCATATGTTCCACTTGGGATGCTTTTCAGGAGAGCGCCATGGAACTCTGGGATCAGTTTATAGATCGCGGTTATGATACTAAAGACATCAAGTCAGCTTATGACCAAGCAGTCTCTAGGAAAAGATCAGACCTTTTGAAATATAACCCCAAAAAGAAACCCGAAGTGATTTGAGTACGAACTTTAGTACTATATATATATATATATATATATATATATATATATATATATATATATATATATATATATATATATATATATATATATATATATATACAGTCAATGGAGGAGTCGGCACTCACGACACAAGGTTCACAGTTGCCTGGGTGCAGTGTCCAAAATAAGATTCAATATTGCACAAATAAGGTCCGCACTCTCAGGACTTAGGAAAAGTTAAGAATTTTTTTATTCACATAGGAGACCGACGTGTCTCTTTGAGAAAGGCCTCTGAAGAGGTCGAAACGTCAGTCTCCTATGTGAATAAAAAAAATTCTTAACTTTTCCTAAGTCCTGAGAGTGCGGACCTTATTTGTGCAATATATATATATATATATATATATATATATATATATACACACACACTAAAGACACCCACTACATACAACACAGCATTCGTAGGCATTGGAGTATTTTATTGCAGGATCCGATACTCAAAAATAGGTTGGAACCATCCCCATCCTTTGTCTTCCAAAAAGCGAATGGGTTATTATCTAGCTACCTGCACTTGTGGGGCCCAATACGTGGGAAAACCACAAGAAGTGCAGTAGTTAGATTTCAGAGGTGATGTTGGATCATCTATCTCTAAACATATAATTGAGAAACATGATGGCACCGCCAACATCACCTTCCACATAATAAATACCCCTAAGCTGAATAAGTACTGAATGCAGTCCTGCACTTTGTACTGTATGCCTTTTCAAACATGTGCTGAAGAAAGACAGCTGCAGACAAAGCACAGCAGCCTCTATTTTACTAATAACGGTATAGGATCTATTATCTAAAATGCTTGGGACCTAGGGTTTTACTAGAGGTTTTTTTTCCATATTATGGATCACCATACCTTAATTCTACTAAAAAATCATTTAAAGATTAAATAAACCAATAGGATATTAAAGGGATCCTGTCATGGGAAAAAAAATTTTTTTTCAAAATGAATCAGTGAATAGTGCTGGTCCAGCAGAATTATGCAGTGAAATCCATTTCTCAAAAGAGCAAACAGATTTTTTTATATTCAATTTTGAAATCTGACATGGGGCTAGCCATTTTGTCAATTTCCCAGCTGCCCCTGGTCATGTGACTTGTGCCTGCACTTCAGGAGAGAAATGCTTTCTGGCAGGCTGCTGTTTTTCCTTCTCAATGTAACTGAATGTGTCTCAGTGGGACATGGGTTTTTACTATTGAGTGTTGTTCTTAGAACTACCAGGCAGCTGTTATCTTGTGTTAGGGAGTTGTTATCTGGTTACTAGGGATGTAGCGAACGTCGGAAAAAAAGTTCGAACATATTCGCGAACTTGCGCAAAAATGCGAGCGGTTCGCGAACGGTTCGCGAACCCCATAGACTTCAATGGGAAGGCGAACTTTAACATCTAAAAAAGACATTTCTGGCCAGAAAAATGATTTTAAAGTTGTTTAAAGGGTGCAACGACCTGGACAGTGGCATGCCAGAGGGGGATCAAGGGCAAAAATGTATCTGAAAAATCTGCCTGTGTGTGCTTGGAAGAGATAGTGTAGGGGGAGAGCTGTTAGTGATTTCAGGGACAGATGATAGTAAGTTTGCTGGCTAGTAATCTGCTTGATACTGCTCTGTATTGGAGGGACAGAAGTCTGCAGGGATTTGAGGGACATTTTAGCTTAGGTAGCTTTGCTGGCTAGTAATCTACTGTTCTCTTTAAACAACTGCCATACGTTGACCTTGTAGGCATTGTTTGCCCAGTTTTTTTGGACGCAGCCACTGAAGCACAGTTGCCAGAAAAAATATGCCATATAAATGCTGAAAATAGTAATTTTTCGCCATACGTTGACCTTGTAGACATTGTTTGCCCAGTTTTTTTGGTTGCAGCCACTGAAGCACAGTTGCCAGAAAAAATATGCCATATAAATGCTGAAAATAGTCATTTTTTGCCATACGTTGACCTTGTAGGCATTGTTTGCCCAGTTTTTTTGGTCGCAGCCACTGAAGCACAGTTGCCAGAAAAAATATGCCATATAAATGCTGAAAATAGTAATTTTTTGCCATATACGTTGAGTCAACGTATGGCAAAAAATGACTATTTTCAGCATTTATATGGCATATTTTTTCTGGCCTCTGTGCTTCAGTGGCTGCGGCCAAAAAAACTGGGCAAACAATGCCTACAGGGCAAATAATGCCTAAAGGTCAATTTATACACTAATACAGCGATGGATACGGATTACGTAAAATATATTATGGCTGCTTGAAAAAAGTCACTCCGGTGTTTTTTCTGGAGACGGTAATATTATGGATATTTAGACAGAATGTGAACAAGGTCACACAGCTAGATGGCAGTTGGTTGAATAACACACTGGGCAAAAAATGCCTACAGGGCAAATAATGCCTAAAAGGTCAACTTATACACTACTACAGCGATGGATACGGATTACGTAAAATATATTATGGCTGCTTGAAAAAAGTCACTCCGGTGTTTTTCTGGAGACGGTAATATTATGGATATTTAGACAGAATGTGAACAAGGTCACACAGCTAGATGGCAGTTGGTTGAATAACACACTGGGCAAAAAATGCCTACAGGGCAAATAATGCCTAAAAGGTCAACTTATACACTACTACAGCGGTAGTAAAATAAAAAAAAGTAAAATAAAAAAAAATGAATATTAAAAAAAAAAAATTAAAGTTGGTGCTGCTGAACTACTAGGAGCAGCAGATTAGCACACCAGTCCCACTCCCCAACACTGCTAGACTAATAGCACTGGGCTCTTATAGTAGTAGTAGTAGTAGTAGTAAAACAACAAAAAAATAAATAAAAGCAGTCCTTACAAGGACTACTGTTATTGCAGCAGTCAGCAGATGAGATCAGAAGCAGGACAGCTGCCCACTGCAGCTACATACAGAGCACTGCAGTAGAAGGTAGATTACTAGCCAGCAAAGCTACCTAAGCTTAAATGTCCCTCAAACCCCTGCAGACTTCTGTCCCTCCAATAACAGAGCAGTATCAAAACGATTACTAGCCAGCAAACTTTCAACTGTCCCTGAAATCACTAACAGGCAGCAGCTCTCTCCCTACACTATCTCTTCAGCACACACAGGCAGAGTGAAAAAACGCTGCAGGGCTTCGGTTTTTATAGGGAAGGGGAGTGGTCCAGGGGAGAGCTTCCTGATTGGCTGCCATGTACCTGCTGGTCTGGGGTGAGAGGGCAAAAAAAAGCGCCAACAATGGCGAACCCAAAATGGCGAACGTCGCGCGACGTTCGCGAACTTCCGGCAAGCGCGAACACCCGATGTTCGCGCGAACAAGTTCGCCGGCGAACAGTTCGCGCCATCTCTACTGGTTACCTTCCTATTGTTCTTTTGTTTGGCTGCTGGGGGGAAAAAGGGAGGGGATGATATCACTCTAACTTGCAGTACAGCAGTAAAGAGTGATTGAAGTTTATCAGAGCACAAGTCACATGACTTGGGGCAGCTGGGAAATTGACAATATGTCTAGCCCCATGTCAGATTTCAAAATTCAATATAAAAAAATCTGTTTGCTCTTTTGAGAAATGGATTTCAGTGCAGAATTCTGCTGGAGCAGCACTATTAACTGATTCATTTTGAAAAAAAATTTTTTTCCCATGACAGTATCCCTTTAATGTATGCAGCTTAATTACTATCAATTACAATGCACTGGTAATTAGGTTAGAGGTCCGCGCTTGTATTTGAGAGGATCAGCTGCACCAATTAATAGGTGGATACCACTTATAAGTAATAAAATCAAAAAAGGGGGTTGTTGGTGCGTTGAGTTTGGTACAATCCTGATACCTAAAGAAAAAACACGATAGTGTATTAACCTCTTAAGGGGAGGTAATATGCGCTTTTGAACTACTCACTTAGTTTGTAGGATTATTCGTGTTAAAATATGTGGCAGTATTCACGTCAGAGTTCGGTCTGTTTCCGTAGCGTACCTAACAGGAGAAATGTAGTTAGTGTAGAACTGACATCGTAAGGTGTAAGCGGAAAAGATTAATTACGCTTACCAGATGTAGGAGATAAAAAGAGTAGCTTATATTGAGGATTGCAAGGAAGTCGGTTGTAGATTTCTTCTGATGGAACTGAAGCGATGTTATCCGCTCTGGTTCTCAGTGTCAGCTGTGCTGCCGGGAATCCACTTGCTCCTCGTGTCGGCTGTTGGCGGCTATGGTTCACAGTGTCAGCTGTGCTGCCTGGAATCCACTTGCTCCCCGTGTCAAACTCTGGTAGCCATGTCAGTGATCCACTACATGTACTTAAAGTATCATCATGGATTAATACCACAAGTCAATGTTATAATAAGATAATAATTTATTAATAGTAATAAAACAAGTTTACAGAGCCCAACGCGTTTCGTATCTACAAATACTTCTTCAGGGGCAATTGACACGAGGAGCAAGTGGATTCCATGGACTATCCCTTCCATTTTCTTTGTACAGTATATAACAATTCTAAGTCGTTCTGTACTAATTTGTGAAATAATTCAATATAGTAACTTTTTGACTGCACCGAATAATAAGTAGATTCATTCTTAAAATGTTGGTCATTCCCTTTTCGGGACTATTAGAGATATCTCCTTCTCTCTGTAAATCCTGTAACACATGCAAAGTACATGAATCATTAAAGTCGAAATCACTTTTATGGGAAATCAAAAAATGATTAATTCACTAGCGTTCATTTCTGCCTAGTGAAACTTTGTTAGTAGTCGATTTGAATAGGGCGGTACATATAGGTTATATAGACGTCTTTATTAGAGATGTTGTTGAAAATGCTTGAAGTGGCCACTTATTATTACAAATGTCCAATGAAGCACAAGACAAAAGAGAACCTCTAATGCCCTAGACATGAGCCCACCCTAAATCAAATGTGGCATGCCCCTTAAATGGTTGTAAATAAGTGTTAATACAAAAATATTTAATAGTTAAAACTTTTGTATGCAATTTCGCTTTAAAATATGAGAAAACGCAAGCATATTTTAGGACTTTTATGACTTTTCAGCATTCAGAATATGATGTCACTGACATAAGACTGAGGAGTGTCATCTTATCAGTTCGTCAGGTAGTGTCATCTTATCAGTTCGTCAGGTCTAAAGTGGCGAAGGAAACTATGGAGAAAAAGGTAATGTTCTGTAAAATTGGCACTTTGACAATTTGTGGAGTAACGATAGTTTGTCTGAGTGAAAATTCATCTGGCGATAGGGCATCAGTGGTCCCTTTTGCTAGTGAATTGTCCTCTATGCCTGTTTGTAAATTGGCAATGACCCTGCAGATGCGGATTGCTAGTGAAAATTGCCAAATTTTCGCTGGCGATGGTCGCTTCACCCTATAGTAAAAATGCCCCTTAGAGTATATATTTTTATTGGTGTATGTGAGCATATATTGAAATGAAAATGTGTAAATGCTGCAAAATGCAAGTTTTGAAATTCCATTAAAAGCACAAGAAAACCCTTCTGACAAGCCAGGCACCCGCAACAGATCCTCCCAACAGAAGATATTTTTTGTGACTGAAAAATAACGAGTGGTGCAGCAGGACTGACATGTGCTAACAGGTCCTCTTTATTGTGATCTTTGCAGATCTGAACCTGTGCAAATGTGCATGATTACAGTGAAGAGTACCTGAGGAATATAAGATGCAAATCTACTCTGCATTTTTCTGTAGGGAAAAGCTATATGTGAACATGCAATATAGTTCTGTAATACTCTGCATCAAACCATTTACAAAAACAATGACATTCATAATCTAGGCTTTATTTTAGTATCTAATTGGAAAGTAGCCTTAAAAAGCTAGTTTTTGAGATGATTAACAGAAATTCCCATACCTCCCAACATTTTGGAAATAGAAAGAGGGACAAAAAGATTTTCCACACACATTTTGTTGCCACACCATGTTCATTTTACAAAATTTGGCAGGTTATGAAAGTTTGAACAAATTTCTGTGTTTTGGATGTGTTATTACAGTTTAGCTAATGAAGGTGAAGGTGCATGTCACAGTTTCCCCAAAAGACCTGCTTATTTTTCATTTTTATAATTAAATATTTTTTATAATATGTGTACAGGCACATATTCTGGGCTTCCTGCCAAACGCCAATTAAGTTAGAAATGTTGTATCTTTTTCTGGCTGTTCAGTGCAGGAGACAAAAGAGAAAGTCGGGACATTTCAGTAACAATCCAGGATTAGGGGTTGAGCTGTCAAAATCGGGACTGTCCTGCGAAAAACAGGGCAGTTGGGAGGTATGATTTATTATTATTTATATAGTGTGTTCCACTTTACAAATGCATATAGATCAACATATAAATTTAGAAGACTCATGGCATTAATTTTTGGATGAATCCACTTAGTGTTTAATCACATATTGGAGAGAAAGAGCTATAAAGAGCAAGTTCACTAAATTTAGCAAAGTTTCTTAAGTTTGGTAGTTTGAAACACAAATAATTTGAAATGGGTTTTTATCAGACACATACAACTGTGTTAGATGAATACAGGAAAAACAACAGGAAGCAGCAGATGTACACATTGACTGAATGACACTGAATGACTGATATTTAAGGACCAGTAACATCAAAAATTTTACAAAAAATTTGTTAGAATACAACGAAAAAAACCCACCAAAATAAATTTAAATTTAAAATAGCAAACCCTTTATTAAGAAATAACTTACATAAACTCCACTTCCTGTCCTCTTCAGAAAAGGCGACAGGGCGACCCATCCACCCTGCGGCGCTCACTTTCTCCTCCCTGGCTATTCACTGACAGCGTGTCCTCTGCATCTCCCAAGATCCGTTCCAACAGCTCTTTCCCTTCATTGCGTTCGCACTCTGCACTCTACACGCAGCACTACCCAACTCAGGCTGACTGGCCAGTGTGATTGCGTCTCCCCAGCAGTCCTGTCTGTCCCCCGGCTCCCTCCGTGAGCAGGAGACTTTCTTGGAACAAACTATATCGAAAACCGACTGACTGCAATGGATCCATTCTACATAATAGCTGCCACCACAAAAAATGGCTTAATAATATTCCTTACAGTCAATTTAATCGAATCAAACGGAATTGCAGTAGACCAGCAGACTATGAAAAAGAGTGCCAAATCATAAAAGAACAATTCAAGGAAAAGGGATATAAAGAAGAACTGATATAGAAAGCCAAAGAGAAGTGTGATAAGAAAGATAGAAACAAATTATTACAAAACAATACCAATATCCAAAAAAAATAAAACAGAAAATCAATCCATTTAATTTATTACAACGTTCAATAACTCAAATAAAGTGTTAGAAACAATAATACAGAAGCATTGGCACATACTTCGCAAGGATAAAGACATAAAGAACATCTACCTGAGAGACCTTGTGTTATTTATAAAAAACCTTGCACAATCAAACAATTACTAGTACCCAGCTGTTTACCCACCAAAGATCAAAATAAAAATAACAATAAACCACAAGACCCATTCCAAACTGGAATAACCAATGGTTTCTTCACATGTAGAACTTGCAAAGGATGTAAGACCAGTAAAAATGATGAACGAAAAATAACAAAATTTAAGTCTAATGTAACGAATGAGGAATTTAACATTAAGTCGTAATAACTTGCAACAGCAAAAATGTGATATACATATTAGAGTGTCCTTGCAAATTACAATATATAGGCAGAACAAATAGAAACTTAAAGACAAGAATAAGAGAACACATGAATAATATCATAAAAGGGTTAATGACTCATAGTGTATCTGCACATTTTAAAGCATACCACAATTCAGATCCCTCCTTCCTACAGTTCATGGGAATTGTACAAAAAAAAAAAAAAAAGAACACTGGCGCGGAAGTAACATCATACAAATCATTTCAAGGGCAGAAACAATCTGGATTCACAAGTTAAAATCATTAACACCAGGAGGATTAAATATAGAAATCGATCTTAAATGCTTTTTAAATGAATAATAAATGTATTTATGTTTTAGCCATTTTTATTATACTTGTAATTATAATAATAATTTTTATTATACTTGTAATTAATCACTGAAAATGTTTTTAAATATGCATTCACTTCAGAACCAATCAGGTTGTAAATACCATGACAACTGTGTTTTAAGTAATTTATGCTAATTGATAACCAATGAATAGGGCTTAAAAAGCTGACGAAATATACCATGTGATATGCCCCTGATGAAGTACATTTTGATATGAAACGCGTTGGGTCTTATTGCTAATAAAATACTTATTTTGAAAACTGAATCACTAAGTGGATTTAATCCATACCCCCTTGTACCTAATTTTGGACGACCAAGCCCAGACCTACGAATCATTTGCCGCTAATACAAAATTACAGACGCCGGCACATGTTTATATAATATATATCTGGAACGTTCTAAATCCTAAAACGGACGAATGGCTAGTGTCAGAGGGTTGATATTTGTCACCCCCGCCCTCTATGACGCCATAACGCTATAGGGCCCAAGGCAGGATGGACTATAAGGGCTAATGGTCTACTGTGGACAATGGTCACTCATATAGCTTATACTAGGCCATACAAACAAAAGATCATCACTCTGTTACTTAAATTCCAGAGTGTCAGCATAACGCCAGCCTGTCTGACGGGGGGGCCCCTTCTTGCTGAAGTGCTGCTCAAATTACTGGAAATACCACAATGGCCTTGGTTAGCCAATAGCTGATTGCAAGGTTGTGGACCGTTAGAGCTAGGCACAGTATGTTACAACATTCCTTTGATAACATGTAAGACTAAGTAAATCATTTAGACATTAATTGTACAAGGAGGAGTCAGACTATGTATGGTATTTCCGTGAACCCTTTGTTACAATAACTGTAAATGCCTTCTGAAAGCTATATAACGCCTGGACCAAGAGGTGTGTCTTTGGTAAGTCCTTGGCTGACATTCTGTGTGTTACTCCAACAGCTTACCCAGACAAAACTGTTATGTTGTATTATGTATGAATAAATTGCCTGACTATTTCTAAAGGTTTTCCTTTACTGAGTTTTGTCTTACACGAGGTCAAAATGGTACTACTAAAAGTACCATCATATGGTGACCCGCCGACTGTGATCCAGTTTTTTTCCAGTCATTTTTTTCAGGCA
This sequence comes from Xenopus laevis, assembly GCF_017654675.1. Classification (NCBI taxonomy): domain Eukaryota; kingdom Metazoa; phylum Chordata; class Amphibia; order Anura; family Pipidae; genus Xenopus; species Xenopus laevis. The sequence goes on along the minus strand of NC_054384.1, from coordinate 45,441,354 downwards.
ATGGAGGGCTCCAGACTCTGCTACTGGAGTGTACCCGAGGATGTTCTCGGATGTTTGTAGTGTCCCCGTGGATATTTCTTTTCCAGGAAGGTTTTCCGAGGAGCTTTACTCCCCGATGGTTGATTCACGCGCGTAAGTACCCCTGGGTGGGGTATATATGTTTTTTCTAACTTCTTCTTTTTGCCTATTGTTTTGTTAATTGTTGTGTTAATCAGCTGAAATTATCTGCCATTCATGATAGGAATTCGTAATTTCCTTCCTGTTTTTATATTTTGTACGTTTCTTATTCCTTATCATGAAGTGTAGTCTAAAACATCTTGAAATAGAAATTACACGTGTACTGTATGTTGTTTGATGAATGCAAAAGGATCCATGAATGTTGAATGTTTGCCTAGCTGAGTGCGTGAATAACTTTAGTGTAACTGTCATCTGTGTGATGGTGTACATGAGAGAATTTGTGGCTCTATCTCAGAGTAGGGATGTAGCGAACTGTTCGCTGGCGAACTAGTTCGCGCGAACTTCGACTGTTCGCGTCTGCCGAATGTTCGCGAACGTCGCGCGACGTTCGCCAATAGGCGTTCGCGTCAAAAATCGTTCGACCATTCGATTCCTTCGATCGCTAAAATCGAAGGATTTTCGTTCTAATCGAACGATCGAAGCCATTGGATTGAATGAAATCATTCGATCGAATGGCTTCGATCGTTCGATTCAAACGAAAATCCTTCGATCGAACGATTAAAATCCTTCGATCGTTCGAATCGAACGATTTTCGGATGTTCGAAGTTCGCGAACAGTTCGCGAACTGTTCGCATTTTTTGCCGGTGTTCGCGAACGGCGTTCGCGAACACATAAACGGCAGTTCGCTACATCCCTATCTCAGAGTCTGCTTGCTGTTTAGGAGTTTTTCTGCGGTTCCTGTTTATGGGGCGACCTAGCAGGCCAGAAATACGGAAAACTAGGTTTTCTGAAGGAAATTCTGTAGAGTGTGAAGTGTGAATCACTTTCCTGTCCGTTTGAATTGTCAGATGAAAAACGAGAGCCATACAAACATCTAGGTGTTGTCCATCTGCAACTTCAAACCTATTTTCTCCCTTTCCACTCAATTGTAAGCCTGTTCTAAATTACAGAGAAAAGTATAACATCATTTTTTCCTGCAGGTGACTCCAGTTTATATGTCTGTTTGTTTGCCCTGTTTGTTTTATAAACCAATGTTAATAGCTCGCTGCTAAGCTTTTTTACATCCTACAGGTCTGTTAGAGCATATTTTGAATGTAATACTTGTGTGTATGTTAGAAAGAAAAGGACTTGACTTGACTTAACTTGACGGTTATATGACTTTGATGTGTCTGTAATGAATATGTTTGCCTTACTGTTTTTGGTTCTCTTTAATGTTTATATGTTTTCATAGGTACCTCTTGTAATATAATATTTGTTCTATGTGTCTGTCACTAAAATATTGTCATTTTGTCTTAGACTATCATGTCACTATTCATATCTTATCCTAACATTGTCTTCTTTGTTATTATTCTCATAGTTACATTAGTTCTCTTGTGTATTTCTGTTTGTGAATGGGTTACTCGTGAATAAGGTTAATTCACTCCACTTGTCTTTCTTGTGTTAACAGAAATATTAGTGTTGTCTCTTTAAATGTTCTCCGTTATAGTTTTTGTCTCAAACTAACCTTACTTCTCTTTTTTATCTTTATGTGTCAGATTGATAACTGTTTTCTAAGGGTATTATGTTTGATTTGTGATCTGAAGAAAAGAAAAAAAAAAAACATGTTCCATCAGTTTAGAATATCTAACAATCCTCCTAGATATGCTAGTTGAGTGCCCAAAACATTTTAAGTTTCAAAGCCTTTGTTAAGTGTCACAGTGGAGGGGACAAGACTGCGTTTTCCTGGCCAGAAGGCGATAGTATTCTTCCCTCACAACTTGAAATTTTACTGTGACAGATCAAGGATACGTGTAATAGTAAATATTTTACTATACAAATTGCATGCCATTAGATCTAGCAGGCTTATGCCAACCAATGGAAAAAGATATTTCTCACATATACTTCAGCTGAGACATTACACCTATTCTCTGCTCCTTGCTCAGCAAACTTAGATCCAGTCCTTTATATGGATACTAAGGAGCAATTAAATGCCATTTAAATGTGCCTATTGGCAACCTTAGAGTGACAGTGGGTTACACAATCTTAGAACTTTTGCTTCCACAAACGGTGCAACCCCAGTAATGAAGATACTTATTGAGCTAATGATTCAGAATGTTTTAAGCTTATTAACAGTAGTACTACCCCTGAATATTCTGAAGACAAACGTCCTGCCGACCAAATAAATCACCGTCAGTTGTTTCACACTGAAGTACTGAACGGTGCATTAGACTTACAGCACCCTTTAGAGGAAATCTAATTCATAGTCCAAACAATAACAAGTAGGATTCTATTTGCTGGTACTGTCATAAAAACTACATTTCCCAGAATCCTCCGTTGCACAATATTTCAGATGCTTAACTTCTCTCACTGTTTTGTAACTTCCTCTTTTGTCAGCCCGTTGGCTCAGGAACTTTTAACCACAGCAAATATTTTTAACTTTACCATTTCATACTCATCTGTATTTCCCAAGCCACCCATGGCAGCGCTTCACCAACGTGAGTATTCCCCGCCCCTCAGGTCACTGGACAGGAACGGGTTAATTCAACCCCCTATAATATCCGCCCTCCACCGCTTCCTCCTTGTCTTTTTCCTGTCCAGGTCACTACAGGATGGCTTACCGAATTTCCAGGGGTAGTAATCTCCCTCTATTCCCTGATGCCTCCCAAATGCTCCCCGGAGGGGATAGCTGAGGAGAAGGACCGTAGGCTGGGTCAACTTTCCACCTGTCTGGTGCACAGCTGAGGCTTGCCGGTGTTTTTGGTGGTAATATGCGGCTTCTAGTTTTACCGCTAGCTTCCGAGCGCATAACAGTGGATAATGGCGCAGATGCGTGTCAATTCCCGGAAATGCGTCACAGGAAGTTCCCCTCCCAGAGTCAGAAGACGGACGCGTACGTTGCGTTCCAGTTAGAGGATGTTCTTCCGCCTCACCCTATTTACATGCGACGGTTTAGGTCGCACTGACGTCACACGCGCGTCCCAGATTGAACGAGGAGCGGTGATTTCGGCTGGTGAGCGGATACTGAACGAAAGTTATTTTGCTTCAGGTGCTGTTGCTGATTATTCGTTTTGGATTTTTAGGTTACAGACAAAGATGGATCAGCCCGGCTCTGGGAAGGGAGTGCAGCCTAAAAGTTCTAGGTAAGCCGAAGAATGCTTAGGCTAGTATGGGAGAGAGAGAATTTAGGCTTATGGTGTTTATTTTCCATTTTAGCCTCTCTGCCTCTACGGAAACACAGAAGGGGGAGGGTCAGCAATCAAGAAAACAGTCAGTGACTGAACAATCTTCTGCGGAGCCTCAAGCCCCTCCTTCACCTCAACTAGATGCTTTGGTGTCACTGATAAAACAGGCTGTTGTGCAAGGAATGCAGGAAGCATCATCTTCAGTCAAAAGACCTAAGAGGTCTAGGGAAATGATTTATGAATCATTGTCAGAAATCTCGGAAGATGAATTCTATGATCCAGCGGATGGTCAGTCTGATCTGTCTGAAGAAGGAGAGGTTCTTTCGGAGGAGGAATCGACATTTGATTCTTCTACTGTGGATGGCTTAGTTAAAGCAGTAAGGAAAACACTAAGCTTGACTGAAGAAATACCTAAAAGCTCTTCGGCTGACAAAATGTTTCCGCCAGTAAGGAAACGTTTATCTACTTTTCCAGTCCATGGCTCGATTAAGGAGCTAATTAATTCAGAATGGAAAAAAACAGAAAAAAAGAGTTGTTATACAAGGGAAGTTTGCAAAGAAATATCCAACGGATGAGGCGAACGCTAAGCTGTGGGATAACCCACCAAAGGTGGATGCAGCAGTAGTACGGTTAGCCCGTAAAACGACTTTACCAGTTGATGACGCAGTAGCATTTAAAGAACCCATGGAGAAACGCATGGAGTTTGATCTAAAAAAGTCTTTTGTCTCGGCAGGGGCATCTTGTAGGTCGGCAGTTGCATTGACATCAACTTCGAGAGCAATGAAAATCTGGGTAAACAATCTCGAGGAAGCTATTTCTACAAATGTAAAAAGGTCGACGTTACGAGAGATGTTGTCGGATATGAAAGTAGCAACTGATTTTGTGGCTGAAGCATCCCTTGATCTTGTTCGTTTGGCAGCTAGGTCCATGTCTCTATCAGTGGCGGCTAGAAGGGCGTTATGGCTAAAACCTTGGCTGGCTGATTCTGCTTCAAAGGCTAATTTGTGTCAGTTGCCTTTTGAAGGGGGCAGACTGTTTGGTGAGAATCTGGATTCTATAATTAAAAGAGTGTCCGGTGGTAAGAGTGTTTTTCTTCCACAAGAGAGAAGATTCAGACGACAAGGGTCAAGAGCAGAATCACCAGGAAATAGAAATTTTCGAGGCTCAAGACAGTACAGACCTGGAAGAACACAGAGTAGACAGTCATCTTGGAGATCCGCAAAAGGAGAGCCACGCCAGGTGCAGAGAAAGACAACTTCTTTTGGTGCCACCGCGTCAGGTAGAACACAATGAGATTTGGCCGGCCCAACCCTGTGGTGTAGGAGCGCGTCTGGCACTCTTCAGAGAGGTTTGGGTCGAGAATATACGGGATTCCTGGGTCCTAGAGGTTATAACAGAAGGTTATCGCTTAGAGTTTTCCAGAATCCCAAAACACAATGTATTTCGGATATCTTCACTTCCAAGAATTCAAGGGGTGGAAGAAATATTTCAAGAATACGTAGATCAGTTGTTAGAGATTGGAGCAGTAGAACCCGTACCTCTAGCACAGCAGCGAAAAGGGTTCTACTCCAAGCTTTTTCTCGTCAAGAAAGCTTCGGGAATGTACAGACCAGTGTTGGATCTTCGACCCTTGAATCGCTTTATTCATTGCCGGAAGTTCAAAATGGAGTCCCTGGCCTCTATAATTGCAGCAATCCCTCCTCAGGCATGGCTAGTAAACCTAGATCTCAAGGATGCTTACTTCCATGTTCCAGTGTACAGGCCGCACAGGAAATATCTCCGGTTTGTATTTCAAGAGCAACACGTGCAGTTCACCTGTCTCCCATTCGGTCTGTCTACCTCCCCAAGGACTTTCTCAAAGGTCTTGGTGACAGTTAGAGATGTCGCGAACTGTTCGCCGGCGAACTTGTTCGCGCGAACATCGGATGTTCGCACTCGCCGGAAGTTCGCGAACGTCGCGCGACGTTCGCCATTTTGGGTTCGCCATTGTTGGCGCTTTTTTTTGCCCTCTCACCCCAGACCAGCAGGTACATGGCAGCCAATCAGGAAGCTCTCCCCTGGACCACTCCCCTTCCCTATAAAAACCGAAGCCCTGCAGCGTTTTTTCACTCTGCCTGTGTGTGCTGAAGAGATAGTGTAGGGAGAGAGCTGCTGCCTGTTAGTGATTTCAGGGACAGTTGAAAGTTTGCTGGCTAGTAATCGTTTTGATACTGCTCTGTTATTGGAGGGACAGAAGTCTGCAGGGGTTTGAGGGACATTTTAGCTTAGGTAGCTTTGCTGGCTAGTAATCTACCTTCTACTGCAGTGCTCTGTATGTAGCTGCAGTGGGCAGCTGTCCTGCTTCTGATCTCATCTGCTGACTGCTGCAATAACAGTAGTCCTTGTAAGGACTGCTTTTATTTATTTTTTTGTTGTTTTACTACTACTACTACTACTACTACTATAAGAGCCCAGTGCTATTAGTCTAGCAGTGTTGGGGAGTGGGACTGGTGTGCTAATCTGCTGCTCCTAGTAGTTCAGCAGCACCAACTTTAATTTTTTTTTTTTAATATTCATTTTTTTTTTATTTTACTTTTTTTTATTTTACTACCGCTGTAGTAGTGTATAAGTTGACCTTTTAGGCATTATTTGCCCTGTAGGCATTATTTGCACACTGTTTTCTTCAACCCGCCATCGAGCTGTGTGACCTTGTTCCCATTCTGTCTAAATATCCATAATATTACCGTCTCCAGAAAAAACACCGGAGTCACTTTTTTCAAGCAGCATTCATATATTTTACGTAATCCGTATCCACCGCTGTAGTAGTGTATACGTTGGCCTTGTAGGCATTATTTGCACACTGTTTTCTTCAACCCGCCATCGAGCTGTGTGACCTTGTTCCCATTCTGTCTAAATATCCATAATATTACCGTCTCCAGAAAAAACACCGGAGTCACTTTTTTCAAGCAGCCATAATATATTTTACGTAATCCGTATCCACCGCTGTAGTAGTGTATACGTTGGCCTTGTAGGCATTATTTGCACACTGTTTTCTTCAACCCGCCATCGAGCTGTGTGACCTTGTTCCCATTCTGTCTAAATATCCATAATATTACCGTCTCCAGAAAAAACACCGGAGTCACTTTTTTCAAGCAGCCATAATATATTTTACGTAATCCGTATCCACCGCTGTAGTAGTGTATACGTTGGCCTTGTAGGCATTATTTGCACACTGTTTTCTTCAACCCGCCATCGAGCTGTGTGACCTTGTTCCCATTCTGTCTAAATATCCATAATATTACCGTCTCCAGAAAAAACACCGGAGTCACTTTTTTCAAGCAGCCATAATATATTTTACGTAATCCGTATCCACCGCTGTAGTAGTGTATACGTTGGCCTTGTAGGCATTATTTGCACACTGTTTTCTTCAACCCGCCATCGAGCTGTGTGACCTTGTTCCCATTCTGTCTAAATATCCATAATATTACCGTCTCCAGAAAAAACACCGGAGTCACTTTTTTCAAGCAGCCATAATATATTTTACGTAATCCGTATCCACCGCTGTAGTAGTGTATACGTTGGCCTTGTAGGCATTATTTGCACACTGTTTTCTTCAACCCGCCATCGAGCTGTGTGACCTTGTTCCCATTCTGTCTAAATATCCATAATATTACCGTCTCCAGAAAAACACCGGAGTCACTTTTTTCAAGCAGCCATAATATATTTTACGTAATCCGTATCCACCGCTGTAGTAGTGTATACGTTGGCCTTGTAGGCATTATTTGCACACTGTTTTCTTCAACCCGCCATCGAGCTGTGTGACCTTGTTCCCATTCTGTCTAAATATCCATAATATTACCGTCTCCAGAAAAAACACCGGAGTCACTTTTTTCAAGCAGCCATAATATATTTTACGTAATCCGTATCCACCGCTGTAGTAGTGTATACGTTGGCCTTGTAGGCATTATTTGCACACTGTTTTCTTCAACCCGCCATCGAGCTGTGTGACCTTGTTCACATTTTGTCTAAATATTGATAATATTATCGTCTCTAGAAAAACCACTTGAGTTACTTTTTTTCAAGCAGCATTCATATATTTTACGTAATCCGTATCCACCGCTGTAGTAGTGTATACGTTGACCTTGTAGGCATTATTTGCACAGTGTTTTCTTCAACCCGCCATCGAGCTGTGTGACCTTGTTCACATTTTGTCTAAATATTGATAATATTATCGTCTCTAGAAAAACCACTTGAGTTACTTTTTTTCAAGCAGCATTCATATATTTTACGTAATCCGTATCCACCGCTGTAGTAGTGTATACGTTGACTTTGTAGGCATTATTTGCACAGTGTTTTCTTCAACCCGCCATCTAGCTGTGTGTATTATCGTTTCCAGAAAAACCAACTGAGTTTTTGTTGTTGTTGTTGTTTTTTTAAAAATAATGCCAGGCAAAGGCAGGCCGCCACGCAGAGGCCGTGCTAGGGGCCGTGCTGCTATGCAATCCTGTGGCCCTAGCAAATTGCCCAGTTTTAAAAAGCCAATGACCCCGAACTCCCAAAATGCTGAAGAGGTAGTTGACTGGCTTACACAGCACACCCCATCCTCTACCGTTTCTAACTTTACCACAACATCCTCCTCATCCTCCACTGCTATGGCCACCCCACGTAACACTTCCTCCACCACCGGTGCCCCTTCTTCACTGGGGTCAGAGGAGTTATTTTCCAATGAGTTTCTTGAACTGAGTAATGCGCAACCATTATTGCCAGAAGAAGATGAAGGAGATGAGGACCTTACACCAGATTTAATTCTGGCAGAGAACACGATAGAGATGGACATAATGAGTGATGAGGAGGAGGTCCCCGCTGCTGCTTCCTTCTGTGATGTGTCAGAAGAAATTGATGCATCTGAGGAGAATGATGATGAGGAGATTGATGTTTTGTGGGTGCCTAGTAGAAGAGAGCAAGAGGAGGGTAGTTCAGATGGAGAGACGGAGAGTCAGAGAGGCAGTAGGAGAATAAGACTTAGAAGAAGCAGGGAGGACAGCCCGCAGGGATCAGTAGGGCAACAACATGTATCGGCACCTGTGTTCAGCCGGCCAACGCACCCGCCATTGCCGCCAATACCGCAAACTCCGCCAACTTCTACTGTTACCGCCAGATCGCACACTTCCAAAAAGTCAGCAGTGTGGGATTTTTTTAATGTGTGTGCCTCTGACAAAAGCATTGTAATTTGCAATGAGTGCAGTCAGAAACTGAGCCTTGGTAAGCCCAACAGCCACATAGGTACAACTTCTATGCGAAGGCACATGAGCGGCAAGCACAAAGCACTTTGGGAGCAACACCTCAAAGGCAACAGGCAAACTAAAAGCCACACTCCTTCTGGTCCAGCATCTTACTGCTCTACCTCTGCTCTCCTTGACCCGTCTGAACCACCCTCCACTCCGCCTTCCACCTTGACCACCTGTTCCCATTCCCAGTCATCTGCCACCAGCCAAGTTTCTGTGAAGGCCATGTTTGAGCGTAAGAAGCCAATGTCTGACTGTCACCCCCTTGCCCGGCGTCTGACAGCTGGCTTGCCTGCACTCTTAGCCCGCCAGCTTTTACCATACCAGCTGGTGGACTCTGAGGCCTTCCGCAAATTTGTAGCAATTGGGACACCGCAGTGGAAGGTACCCAGCCGCAATTTTTTTTCTAAAAAGGGAATACCACACCTGTACCAACATGTGCAGAGCCAAGTTACCGCATCTCTGTCACTTAGTGTTGGGCCAAAGGTCCATATGACTACTGACGCATGGTCCTCCAAGCATGGTCAGGGCAGGTATGTCACCTACACTGCCCACTGGGTGAACTTGGTAATGGCTGGGAAGCAGGGAATGGGTAGCTCAACAACAACAGTGGAGTTGGTGTCACCGCCACGGATTGCACGCGGTTCTGCCACCACCTCTACTCCTCCATCGCTCTCTACCTCGTCTTCTTCTTCTTCTTACTCTGCTGCTGGGTCCTCCTTCTCCTCCTCCACACCTGTGCACCCCCAGCTCCCCCTAGGCTATTCGACGTGCCAGGTACGCCGTTGTCACGCTGTCTTGGGGATGACGTGCCTGGAAAGCAAAAACCATACCGGATCTGTACTCCTGTCATCTCTGCAGTCACAGGCCGATCGGTGGCTGACCCCACACCAACTGCAGATCGGAAAAGTGGTGTGTGACAATGGAAGCAATCTGTTGGCAGCGTTGAGACTAGGCAATTTAACACATGTGCCCTGCATGGCACATGTGTTAAATTTAATAGTCCAACGTTTTGTCTCCAAGTACCCAGGATTCCAGGACGTTCTCACCCAGTCCAGAAAGGTGTCGGCCCATTTCAGACGTTCCTACACAGCCATGGCACGCCTTGCTGACATTCAGCAGCGCTACAACATGCCAGTCAGGCGTTTGATTTCTGACAGCCAGACTCGCTGGAATTCAACGCTCCTTATGTTGGAACGTCTGCTGCAACAACAAAGGGCCGTCAACGAGTACCTTTTTGAACTGGGTGGTAGGACTGGATCTGCACAGCTGGGGATTTTTTTCCCCCGTTACTGGGTGCTTATGCGCGATGCCTGCAGGCTCATGCGACCTTTTGAAGAGGTGACAAATATGGTCAGTCGCACCGAAGGCACCATCAGCGACCTAATACCCTTCGCTTTCTTCCTGGAGCGTGCCGTGCGACGAGTGACAGATGAGGCTGTAGACCAGCGTGACGAGGAGCTGGAAGCGCGCGATTTCTGGTCGGAATCACCAGAACGAACCCAGGCACCTGCTGCAACGCAGGGAGAGGTGCCAGAAGTGGAGTCAGAGGAGGAAGGTGGCTTTGTGGAGGAGGAGGAGGAGGAGGACCAACAGGAGCAGGCTTCCCAGGGGGCTAGTGGTGACCTTTTGGGGACCCCTGGTCTTGTACGTGGCTGGGGGGAGGAGACCGTGGATGATGCAGTCCTTGATAATGAGGAAGCGGAGATGGATAGCTCTGCATCCAACCTTGTGAGAATGGGGTCTTTCATGCTGTCATGCCTGTTGAAGGACCCCCGTATCAAGAGGCTTAAGGAGAAGGACCTGTACTGGGTCGCAAAGCTACTAGACCCTCGGTACAAGCATAAAGTGTCAGAAATGTTACCAACATACCACAAGTCCGAAAAGATGCGGCATTTACAAACCAGCCTGCAAAACATGTTGTACAATGCTTTTAAGGGTGATGTCACTTCAGGAACTCATCAACATTCCAGGGGCAGAGGTGCCAGTAATCCTGCCACGAGCACACCTGCAAGGACAAAGCCCTTTGGCCAGTCTGTAACGTCAGACATGCAAATGTTTTTCTGTCCAAGGCAGCGCCACAACCCTTCTGGATCCACCCTCAAAGAACGCCTCGACCGGCAGGTAGCGGACTACCTGGCATTAACTGCAGATATCGACACTCTGAGGAGCGATGAACCCCTGGACTACTGGGTGCGCAGGCTTGATCTGTGGCCAGAGCTGTCACAATTTGCCATGAACCTCTTGTCTTGCCCAGCCTCAAGTGTGCTCTCAGAAAGGACCTTCAGTGCAGCAGGAGGGATTGTAACTGAGAAGAGAACTCGCCTAGGTCACAAAAGTGTCGATTACCTGACCTTTATTAAAATGAATGAGGGGTGGATCTCGGAGGGTTACTGCACGCCGGAAGACTTGTTCTGACTTCTATGCAGCTGTCCTTCTCTTCAAGCCTCATGACTCCACACACAGCTGTCCTTTAGCGTCCTCCTCCTCCCTCCGCCACCGTTACAAACTAGGGTGCAAACCCTACTGGTTTAATTTTTTCTGGCCTCTGTGCTTCAGTGGCTGCGACCAAAAAAATGCCTATTTTCTGCATTTATATGACATAATTTTTCTGGCCTCTGTGCTTCAGTGGCTGCAACCAAAAAAATTTATATTTTCAGCATTTATATGGCATAATTTTTCTGTCAACTGTGCTTCAGTGGCTGCGACCAAACAAATGCATATTTTCTGCATTTATATGGCATAATTTTTCTGGCCTCTGTGCTTCAGTGGCTGCAACCAAAAAAATGACTATTTTCAGCATTTATATGGCATATTTTTTCTGGCAACTGTGCTTCAGTGGCTGCGACCAAAAAAATGCATATTTTCTGCATTTATATGGCATAATTTTTCTGGCCTCTGTGCTTCAGTGGCTGCAACCAAAAAAATTTATATTTTCAGCATTTATATGGCATAATTTTTCTGGCAACTGTGCTTCAGTGGCTGCGACCAAAAAAATGACTATTTTCAGCATTTATATGGCATATTTTTTCTGGCCTCTGTGCTTCAGTGGCTGTGGCCAAAAAAACTGGGCAAACAATGCCTACAAGGTCAACGACGTTGACCTTGTAGGCATTGTTTGCCCAGTTTTTTTGGCCACAGCCACTGAAGCACAGAGGCCAGAAAAAATATGCCATATAAATGCTGAAAATAGTCATTTTTTGCCATACGTTGACTCAACGTATATGGCAAAAAATGACTATTTTCAGCATTTATGTGGCATATTTTTTCTGGCAACTGTGCTTCAGTGGCTGCAACCAAAAAAACTGGGCAAACAATGTCTACAAGGTCAACGTATGGCGAAAAATTACTATTTTCAGCATTTATATGGCATATTTTTTCTGGCAACTGTGCTTCAGTGGCTGCGTCCAAAAAAACTGGGCAAACAATGTCTACAAGGTCAACGTATGGCGAAAAATGACTATTTTCAGCATTTATATGGCATATTTTTTCTGGCAACTGTGCTTCAGTGGCTGCGTCCAAAAAAACTGGGCAAACAATGCCTACAAGGTCAACGTATGGCAGTTGTTTAAAGAGAACAGTAGATTACTAGCCAGCAAAGCTACCTAAGCTAAAATGTCCCTCAAATCCCTGCAGACTTCTGTCCCTCCAATACAGAGCAGTATCAAGCAGATTACTAGCCAGCAAACTTACTATCATCTGTCCCTGAAATCACTAACAGCTCTCCCCCTACACTATCTCTTCCAAGCACACACAGGCAGATTTTTCAGATACATTTTTGCCCTTGATCCCCCTCTGGCATGCCACTGTCCAGGTCGTTGCACCCTTTAAACAACTTTAAAATCATTTTTCTGGCCAGAAATGTCTTTTCTAGATGTTAAAGTTCGCCTTCCCATTGAAGTCTATGGGGTTCGCGAACCGTTCGCGAACCGCTCGCATTTTTGCGCAAGTTCGCGAATATGTTCGCGAACTTTTTTTCCGACGTTCGCTACATCCCTAGTGACAGTGATAGCCTTCTTGAGAGTGGAGGGAGTAGCAGCCTTTCACTACCTAGACGATATACTTCTGGTATCCAGCTCAGAGGAGGAGGCGATAAGGAGCAGGGACAAAACCGTGGCAGTACTACAACAATTCGGATGGGTGTTGAATTGGCAGAAAAGTCATTTAATTCCGACACAGGAGCTCATTTTTCTGGGGGCCGTTTTAAACACTGTTCAGGGGACAGTGTCTCTGCCAGAACGGAAGATATCTCAGATTATAGATCGAGTGAATTCCTTCCGAAAGTTACCCAGTGTTCCCGTCAGAGACTGCATGTCGCTCCTGGGGTTGTTCTCCTCCACCATACAAATGGTGCGTTGGGCGAGGTGGCATATGAGGCCTCTCCAAATATTCTTCCTAAGGTCAGGGGCGGCCAACGCTTCGAATCTCAAGAAACACCTTCATATTCCGGAGCAGGTAATCTTGAGCCTAGATTGGTGGCTAGTTCCAGAAAATTTGTCAAGGGGAATGCCGTTAACAGAGCCGGATTATGTGACAATAACAACAGATGCCTCACAGACAGGTTGGGGAGCAGTGTTGGACGGATCGTCTGCCCAGGGACAATGGGATTTGTCTCTTCTTCCTTCCAATATGTTGGAGCTGAGGGCTATAAGAATGGCCCTGTTGGTGTTCGCAGAAAAAATAGACCACAGATGGGTAAAGATCCGGTCAGACAATGCCACGGCGGTGGCTTACATACGCAAGCAAGGCGGCACCAGAAGTGGACAGCTGATGGAGGAAGTGTCGACAATCATGGCATGGGCAGAAATAAACCTAGAGGGTTTAGTAGCCTTTCATGTGCCAGGCAAATTAAATACGCAAGCAGATTTTCTGAGCAGAAATACTCTAGATCCAGGAGAGTGGTGCCTGAACACCGCTGTGTTCCATACCATAACTCAAAGATTTGGCAGTCCAGAAATAGACCTTATGGCCTCGGATCACAATCACAAGTGCGAAAAATTTTTCTCAAGGTACCCGTCTCGGATATCCAGCGGAGTAGATTCTCTGAATCAGGATTGGAGGCAGATCTTCGGCTATGTTTTTCCACCCTTTCCATTAATCTGGAGAGTGCTAAAGAAGATAGACAAAGAGGGGGCACGAGTAATTGCCATAATTCCATTTTGGCCCAGACGACCCTGGTTCCCTCTCTTGAGACAAATGGCGGTAGGAGCGCCAATGAAATTACCGGCAGTCAAAGACCTTCTGATGCAGGGTCCAGTGCCATTTCAAGATGTCTTCCACCTGTCGCTGATGGCATGGAAACTGAGCGGCAGAGGCTTTCAGATGTAGGTCTGGGGAAGGAGTTGGTGGATTTTTTATTAAAATCCAGGAAACGGTCGACATCGACTCAATACTATCGGGTATGGTCGTGTTTTGCCAAGTTGCAGAAGATCAAGGGTTTGACCCTAGGACTCCTTGTGCAACAGCAGTAGTGCAGTTTCTGTTTGCTGGTTATCAAAGAAAACTCAGCGTTAGTACCCTAAGAGGACAAGTGTCCGCTCTGTCAGCATTGACGTGCAGGTCTTGGGCAGAAGAACCTCTGGTGATACGTCTATTCAATGCCCTCAAGAGAGAGTGTCCAACGAAACGGTTGAGAGTACCTCCATGGGATTTGCCTTTGGTTCTTAATGTCTTAGCAACAGCTCCTTTTGAACCTTTGGAAAGTGCCTCAGACTGGCATGCTACGTTGAAAGTCCTATTCCTCGTGGCAATAACTTCTGCATGTAGAGTGGGCGAGATTCAGTCTCTCTCGGCGAGAGAACCCGATACGGTCATCTTTACTGATAAAGTTGTGTTAAGGCCAGCGTTTGAATTTCTACCGAAGGTGGTGTCCAAATTTCACCTAGACTTAGAAATAACTTTGCCCTCATTTTGTCCGAATCCCAAAACTAAGCAAGAACGTCAATGGCATACATTGGACTTAGTAAGAGCTATTTCGCACTATCTGGATCGGACACAGTCATGGAGGAAGACAGAAAGACTTTTTGTCATACCGAAGGGCCCAAGGAGAGGTTTTGCTCCTTCAAAGACAACCATTAGTCATTGGATTGTTGGCTGCATAGTGTTAGCCTATCACAAGGCAGGCAGAGAGGTACCAAAGAACCTAAAGGCTCATTCCACCAGAGCTCTGGCTGCCTCCTGGGCGGCAGAAGCCAGGGCTCCGCCTGATGCAATTTGTAAGGCTGCGAGATGGTCTTCCTTACATACCTTTATTAAACATTATAAATTAAATGTCTTTCTCTCCCAAGATGCCAGATTTGGGAGAAAGGTGTTGCAAGCTGTATTGCATTCACAATAAAATATATAAGCAGTATTTGTGTCCCTCCCTTCTTTTTTGGCTTTGGGAATTCTCACGTTGGTGAAGCGCTGCCATGGGTGGCTTGGGAAATAGAGAAATTTTATCTACTCACCGTAATTTCTATTTCCAAGTCACCTTCCATGGCAGCATTCACCAACTTCCCTCCCTTTCTTAGAGCTTGGATACATAGACAAGGAGGAAGCGGTGGAGGGCGGATATTATAGGGGGTTGAATTAACCCGTTCCTGTCCAGTGACCTGAGGGGCGGGGAATACTCACGTTGGTGAATGCTGCCATGGAAGGTGACTTGGAAATAGAAATTACGGTGAGTAGATAAAATTTCTCTATTTTTTTTCTGTATCTCCTGCATCTGGATCTTTTTCACCAACATGAAGGTAAACTTGATGCAGTTTGGATCTATACCCGATTCACTCATTGGTACAGGTTAAATTATTTTCATTATTCTCTAGACAGATGTGAATCTATTATTTCATATTATTGTACTGCATTTGCAGTACAACAAGAGGGGAGTATTATATTGTGGGTTATGTTGTTGTTACTATTTTTTCTAATTAAATAAGCTTCAGTTCATAAAAATGCAGCTTATGTGCTTGTGCCGCTGCTACAGAAAAATTTCTCCCGTAATCATTGCACTTGTGTATCTTGCATCACAAGTCTGCAAGTGTAAGAAAATGCAGAAGTGACTTCGATTTATTGTTGATTTTGTCTGATAACCAGTAATTTCACTACCAAATTTGTAGAAATAAATGATGCTACTAAAATGGGTCTATGTCATTCTCATTTAGGCTAAAAATATATATAAATATATATAAAGGTACAAGAGAGAACTTGTTAAATGTTTTTCCTGGTTATGATTAATCAATATTATTTTGTTATAAGAAGGAAACAGTACAGGTTGTATTTGATAGTTTACACAATTAAATTTTCGATTCTGTTACAAATTTGCAAATATCACTGATCTTAAGTGGAGTTGTGTCTTTGTACCATCCCACTTCCAACAACACAATTACTGGCAGCATTTGGTTGGATTTATTCCCAGCTGTCCTGTCAATTCTCCGCAACAATCCTATCAGGTGTTGTGGACTCTCTCCATTTGAATTAAACACAAGAAAACAAACGTCCTTCACTCATATCATAAATGTACAACCACTTCTCATTACTGACAGTTCATACAGTTTCATTAGAGTTCTTTAGCTAGTACATTAGATAAGTCAGTATTACCAGAACACCAGATATTGTCACATTGTCTCTTTGTTTCCAGGTTGGTGATCTGAGCAAAATTCCATCAGTAGCTGTTGAGATTATTCCAATCCATTCCAAATAGAACAACTATCCTTGATCCCACCACTCATTGAAAGAAACTCTGCATGCATACAAAGAGCCATTTCCAAGTTTGCCATTCATATCTGTGATGCCTTTACATTTTTGCCTATACTAATATCGGATCAATTGACTGATTATGAACTCTAAAAAGAACTGTACAGAGACTACTGCATAGACTGAATACAAGTGACTGTTGAATATTTCTTCATATGCCTATCCAAAGCCATGATGTCTCTCTGATTGGACTTTCCCCTATAATGAACTGATGGACTGATATTGAAACGGGTTAATTTTAAGGTTTAGATTCATACAGTATTGAATGTGATATAGTTAAATTGTGTGCAATTTATATGAACAATGGGAATGTGATAATGTAACATTTTCTCTATATGTTTAGTTTTAGATTAGTTATGAAAACAACATAGGTAAAATTGTATCTGTTTAAAAAAGGTTTTAGAAGGGAAGTTTCCTGTAATTACTTATTATTGTATTATTGCCCCAGGTCCTCAGCTCTATATGTAGCCGGTTGTGTGTAAACAGCACTGATGTAGAAAAAAAGAGAGAAAAAATGATAGACCCCATAATAATAGAACTCTGTCATGTGCTAATATTAGTATTGAGTAGAGTCTAGATTCCAAGACTAGTCCCGCCCATAATGTTAAATCTAAAAAAAAAAATGTAAATCTTATCACCATCATAAACTAAGCTCTATAGTTAGTATAGATATGGGTATATAGAATTTGTGTGAAAGTAGGGAGGGGTGTGTGTATGGATGCTGGGTTTTCATTTGGAGGGGTTGAACTTGATGGACTTTGTCTTTTTTCAACCCAATTTAACTATGTAACTATAAACATAGAGGTTGTTCAAATAAATAGAGTAGCTGACCAAAATAGTATGATTTAAGATTAGCATGTGTTTTGATAGGAAAAAGAAGGTTGTACTCATATTGTTTCTGAAATGTTTGTTGAATGTCATATAGTCAAAGTTTTAGAGCTGCAACAATAAGTGTAATGTTTTTATAGAACAGTTCAGTTATTCCAAATGATTAGGTAAAATTTTATAGCTGGTTAAACAACTCCATTGGAAGTTTCATTAAGTCTATCCATGTCATCCTAGCATTAATACTTGGTCTATATTTCTCTGTTAGAATTTGTGATATAAGTACCTCCCCCCAACTTCTGCTCTCATTTGATTTACATTGTAGGGGAAAAGTCTTGCAGGCCTTGCTTGGCCCCCCTTAATGGAGTGAACAGTTTCTAGGTGCCTATGAGGCCCTTCTAGAAACTGTTCAAGGTTATGTGTAACATCTGTGAGAAGGTTCGTATTACTGTTATGTTTTTGTTCTCAGTAACAAGGTGCAATATCTTTGAAGCTCGCACATAGTGGTACTCCCTTTATTTTCACATAACTAGCTAATCACACTGACTTGTACTCCTCCTCACTCCCTTCCGTACTCCTTTCACATACCATTCCCATGAAGTTCCCCACCAGAGGGTATATAATGTGTGGTCAATCTATAAGATAAAGCTTTTCTCAGCCGTATGTGGGGAGGTTTGAAAGAAAGAAAGAATAATTTTTCACTTTTCAATAGTACTGAAATCAGTATTATTTTACAATATCAGTATTATCTTACTCAGGATGATTATTACTATGTCTCATTATCTCTATGCAATGATTTCCTTTTATTATCTCTCTGTTACTCTTTATTTTGCTTTATTTTGAAACCTAAGTTCACTATAATCATATATTTGTTTAAATCTTAGGCTACATGTTATATTCAGACAGCTCTTGCTTCATTGTGCGGTTCCAGCGGTCCCTAGCCAAGTTAGTTCCTCACAAACAGGAAATACTTCTAGCCCCCAGCTTCCTGTTTTCTTTGTTTTCATTCATTTCAGCTTTTCAGCTGCACTTCTGTATTGGTGCTGCCACGACAGTTGAACTGTAACTCACAACAGTGTACACCACTGTCCCATTTATAATAGACCTCCCTTGTTCCTGGGGGTCCTCTCAGCACTCTTACTGTGCCTGTAATTACTAATGTGAAACATATTTTTAAATGTTTCAAGAGAGGAATGTTTATATAATATATATCTGGAACGGTCTAAATCCTAAGACGGACGAATGGCTAGTGTCAGAGGGTTGATATTTGTCACCCCCGCCCTCTATGACGCCATAACGCTATAGGGCCCAAGGCAGGATGGACTATAAGGGCTAATGGTCTACTGTGGACAATGGTCACTCATATAGCTTATACTAGGCCATACAAACAAAAGATCATCACTCTGTTACTTAAATTCCAGAGTGTCAGCATAAC
Organism: Xenopus laevis; assembly: GCF_017654675.1. NCBI lineage: Eukaryota > Metazoa > Chordata > Amphibia > Anura > Pipidae > Xenopus > Xenopus laevis. The sequence goes on along the minus strand of NC_054384.1, from coordinate 45,422,758 downwards.
GCCAGCCTGTCTGACGGGGGGCCCCTTCTTGCTGAAGTGCTGCTCAAATTACTGGAAATACCACAATGGCCTTGGTTAGCCAATAGCTGATTGCAAGGTTGTGGACCGTTGGAGCTAGGCACAGTATGTTACAACATTCCTTTGATAACATGTAAGACTAAGTAAATCATTTAGACATTAATTGTACAAGGAGGAGTCAGACTATGTATGGTATTTCCGTGAACCCTTTGTTACAATAACTGTAAATGCCTTCTGAAAGCTATATAACGCCTGGACCAAGAGGTGTGTCTTTGGTAAGTCCTTGGCTGACATTCTGTGTGTTACTCCAACAGCTTACCCAGACAAAACTGTTATGTTGTATTATGTATGAATAAATTGCCTGACTATTTCTAAAGGTTTTCCTTTACTGAGTTTTGTCTTACACGAGGTCAAAATGGTACTACTAAAAGTACCATCACACACCATCGCTTCATCAGCAGAAACCATGCAACACCTGCTCCGGCCGAAATTGCCAACAGCATCGTGTAACAAAAGCTCCTTACGTCTGGAAGATTCGGTAAGTGTGATTGCCTGCACGGCAATAGACAAGGTCTGGCTATATTGCACCATTGCGTTCTTTCTTTTCAGAAAAACAGGTACTGGCACATCTCGCAACTCCAAATTCGGCGCTACACTGCAAATAAAAGATTCTTCGCAAGTTAAATATCGGCCCATCTTACGGCACTATCCATCACGATACGCTAGAACTTGAGAGATTCATTGTGAGTAGTTCCTGCTATTACCTTACTCTGCGAAATTAACGTAATACACTATATACCTTATTGTACATCTAGGCACTTGGGCAAAAAAACGGATTACACCCCAGCGCACTGACTATTACATATAACAATTTCTTGGAACAAATGACTGGGAAACTTGACATAAGCAACATTCTAGTATATTACAGATGATGTCAAAGCTGGGATAAATGAAGGAGAGTCTAGGGCTATGGAATGAATTGTAAAAAGTATGGGATTGTTGTAGATAATTTGCACTCTGGGTAAAAGTGCTCCCTTCCCTCATATAGATACAAATGCTCTCATATCTAGTTCATATATAACAAAGGGAACACTGTTAATCTAAAACATTCATATATGCAGGCCCGGATTTGTGGAAAGGCCACATAGGCCCAGACCTAGGGTGGCAGAATTTTAGTGCCGCCCAACAACACCCTCATTTTTTGGAAGCACTAGGGATTTGCAGGAGATACAATACATTTTAAAATGTCCTGTGCATCAATCCCCAGTACTCAAAGCTGAAAATTAGTGCATGTGCACAAAGTAAGGGGAGGGGATGGGGGAATGAACAGGAGTGAGCCTAGGGCCATACTATGTAAATCCGGTCCTGCATATATGTATACATATAATGGCCATTCTTTGTCTACTAAAGTTTGAGCCAATAAAAATCACATTGCAAAACTGATTTTTGCAGTCTTGTGGACTTTACATATGATTTTCCTGACCCGTGGCAGGTTAGGTAACTAACTGCTAAGCACCTGATCCAAAGGGATAATACACTTTACAAGGGGTAAAGCACTTTATTATTGTGTGGAACTGCATATGTGTACATGTACATGTGTACATATGTACACATGTAGGGAAGTGTTATTTGCCCTTTCCCTAACTGCATAACCATGTGACTTTAAATCTGGAGCCACCAAAAGCATGGCTGCTGCTTGCACTGCAGTGAGACAGTTTTCAGCCACAGCTTGGCCAATCAGCAAGAAGGATTTGCTTTTGAACTTGTGACCTCTCTGAAAGAAGTTTGGAGCTACAATGAAAGTGAGGCTGAGGTTAACCAGGAAAAAGAGAAGAAGAAAGCATGGTCTCTACACAGAACCTCTTATCACTGCATTTTTACGTGTGTATAAAGTAAAGTTGAACACCAGGTGGAAGATGGACGTTTTATGGAGTTCACTGAAATGGACTGTAGTTTTTATATTTTTGACCATCATGGGTTAAGTAAATAACACTGATTTTGTATGGTGTCACAGGAAGAGGGAGTGGCCTTTTTTGCCACACCCCCTCCTCATGCTTTAAATTGGATGTGGGAATTGTAACACTAGGCTTGATAAAGGGCCCGGGCGGCCCGAAACGTTGCCCTGTTTAAAATGATTTGATGCAATAAAATACACGTTTGTTCATATCTACGGTGTGCTGCTGATATCTGCTCTGATTGGATAATCTGGCCCTGTAACAGGCGTGGGTCCGTCAGTACAGCACCTGGTACCGCAAAGGTATGTGTTCAAGGTTTTAAGCTCTCCACCTCGGTTTCTGCATATGTTTTCCTGTTTGGCTGAGCTTCCCTTGGCTATCACTATTATCACGAATTTCAGATGTCACAATTAAGCCCCACATCGCAGGACGTCTCTACCTTCACTTACTCAGAGGCAGATGCACTAAGGATTATTGGGACTGAACATGGTGATGCTTTTCTAACAGTCCCCTCTGGTGATAATTTATCACGGGAACTTGAAAAAGAAAAGATTAGTGGGATTAGAGCTGCACTCAATTACTCTGATTGAGTATTACAGAAATAAAAGGATACCCCGTGGACTACGGGTCAGACTGAGACCCACTATTTTTGCTGAGGACACGGAGTTCACGAAGCCATACGAACAAATAATTAACAAATGTTCCTTTGATATCCTTTTATTAAACATTGAGTTTTTGCAGGCTAGAATTCCTGAAGTGAAAACAAGTATCAATGAAGTTGAATGTAAATTGAAGGATTCTCTGCGGCCAGAGGCACTCAAAGAGTTATTGGCACAGACGGATGACATCATCGCTAAGCATCGTAAAGTAATTGAGGATCGCAAGCGGGCCAAGTTCCAGCGGGACTCGGAGGATTACCGAACTGGCAACGTCTACCAGTGGAGTGGCAGGAGCAGGATATATACGGAACGCAGCGCAAGAGGGTTTGAGGACGGAGTAACCGGTAATATACAGCGAAGGATACAGACCGGAGGCATCGGCACATCTCGTCAAATCCCGCGAGATTACGCGGAGAAGCAACGGTACCGAGCTGAGGGAGCATATCACCCACGTGTGGAGTTCATAGAGGACAGTCCAGCGGAGAACACAGCTTCAACTTCGTCGTCTTCATCGTCTTTGTCTTTTTTAGATCCAAGGACTCCAGGCCCCATAAAATCAGGAGAGGCATCAGGGGGAAAAACAAAAGGCGGCTCGCATCACAGCAAGAGCACGCGTTACTCTACCACTCAAGGGGAACGGAGGCAATTGCCACAGAGATCAGCACGGCAGGACAATTACAGACCACGTTAGTATATAATATATCTAAGTCTATACTTACTGTTCAGCAAATGTCTGTTTTGCAAAAAGGTCTGTCATTTTGCCCCACTTTCATATGTGATACCTTTAATCTTGATATTGATTTGCAAAGGTTTTTTCGTAATTTAAGATTGAAGAGTTATTTTTCAAAGATGCCAGTCGCAATACAACCAGGAGCACAGAGCAATATGGGGTTAGGCCATTCCCAATTATCTTTAAAACCAACAGGATTGCGTAATAAAAGTACTTTTGTTCCCCCAGCCACGGATAATGTGTTGGAGGCGTATGTCAAGTTGGTCACTAATGACATTGAAAAACTTAAACGTACATTTTTACGCAATCCTTTGTTGGGGCATAAATCTAATTTGAACCACCAAGAAAGAGCATGCATAGCGGATTTGGTGCATAATAAAAACATCATTATTAAGCCGGCTGACAAGGGAGGGGCGCTGGTGGTTATGGACAAGCAATACTACATTGATGAGATTTACTCCCAGTTGTCACAGGTTGATGTATATAAAAAGGTTGATGTGAACCCCCTAACCTCCATCCAACAGTGTGTAATGGCTAGAGTATTTAAGGCTTTTGATGATGATGTCATTGATAGTGATCTTAAGAATTTCTTAATCAAAAGTGATCCAGTTACCCCTGTGTTGTATACTTTGCCAAAGATACACAAGAATTTAGAAAATCCCCCGGGACGGCCTATAGTGGCAGGTACTGATTCGGTGTTAAGTCCACTAGCCATTTATCTTGACGCTTTGTTGCAACCATTAGTACAGCACACTAAATCATATGTAAAAGATACAACGTATCTCCTCAATATACTTGGCAACATTGTTCTCCCTGATCACGATATACTTCTTGTAAGCTTTGATGTGGCTAGTTTATATACATCTATTTCGCACGAGTCGGGCCTTGATGCCACTCGCTATTTTTTGAACACCACAGATTATACTATGCCACAGAAAACCTTTTTGCTTGATTTGTTAGAGATTGTGCTCCATCAGAATTATTTTTTATTTGAGGATACTTTTTATATGCAACAAAGGGGGACCGCGATGGGCAGTAATGTCGCTCCAACTTATGCGAATTTGTATATGGCACATCTTGAGGAGACAGTAATATATGCGCATTCATTGTATCAACAACATTTCAAGCTTTTTTTGCGCTATATAGATGATCTTTTGATCATCTGGGATGGCGTACAGGAGAGCTTGGATGAGTTTCACAAGTTCCTTAACTCCATTGAGTCAACATTGAGATTTACCTGTGTGTCAGATAGAACAACCCTGAATTTTTTAGATGTACAAATTATTCGAAAGGGTGTTAACCTTGAGACAAATCTTTTTAGAAAAGAAACAGACAGGAATAATCTCCTACATTACAGTAGTTTCCACCCTGATCCACTTAAAACCTCACTACCCCGGTCACAATTTACGAGATTGAAGCGTATTGTAAGTAATGAAGTGGAGAATCAAGGTACAGCAGGGGAGATGAGGGAGAGATTTAGGCAGAGGGGTTACCCGGAAGGGGTTATTAAAACAAACATGGACAGGGCACAAAAAAAGAATAGGAGTGAACTACTTGCCCCAGTCAAGAGAGATACTAGGAAAGGTGAGAGATTGGCCTTTGTAACTACTTACACCACAGCGAGCAGGCGAGTGGGCAACATTATTCGTTAACATTGGCATTTACTGAGATCGTGCCATCCAGATGTGACGGCTTTCCGTGAGGTGCCCCTTTTGTCATACAAGCGAGGGAGAAGTTTGAAGGACCAGTTGGTAAAGGCAGATGTTGGAAGTAAAAAAGGCCCAAAGCAAAAATTTTTGCAAAATCCGAAATTTGGAACCTTCCCTTGTCTAAACTGCACGCAATGCAATTCAATCACTAAGGGTAGTTGTTTCTTCCATCCGCATTCGGGTAAAAAGTATATGATTAAGAACTATTACACCTGTGAATCTACATTTGTGGTCTATGTGCTGAAATGCCCATGCGGTTTGTTGTATGTGGGAGAGACTACTCAAAAGATTCGGGATCGGATATCTAAACATAAATCTACTATACGAAGGGGCCTAAGAGCGTTACCAGTTCCTTCGCACTTCCATACAGCCAGACACTCCATAAGTCAGCTGAAGTTTCAAGTAATTGATTCAGTAGAGGAACCGAGAAGGGGTGGTAATAGATTACTTATGCTCAAGAAACTTGAGATGATGTGGATCCACAGGTTAGATACCATTTGGCCTCGGGGCCTTAATAGAGAATACACACCTGCCATGTTTATTTTTTAGGTAGAGGTATATGTCCTGTATTTAATATGAGACTGTGATTGTATACTAGTAAAATATTTTTTCCCCCTTCTTTTCAAAGGTTACTGATAGCAGATACCCTGAGTGCCGACATCATTTCCAGGCATATCATTATGTATCTCGGGTGTGTACTGAGTGCGGTATGCGGAATGGATATGGAGTGTGCCTCAGGTGATAAAGATTATACTGTTCGAATGTACTATGCATTTTTTTGGGGTGTATTTTGCAAAATGAGCTGTCAATTATTTAAAATGTGCCTTTTATGTAAAGCAACAATTTTTCTCTTTTTATCAAAGAATTTTGTAATGTTCACTATTAAGAGTTTATCACAATTGGTCCTTTTTATCTCTTTTTTCAAATTTTAAGCACTACCTCTTATCACTGCATTTTTACGTGTGTATAAAGTAAAGTTGAACACCAGGTGGAAGATGGACGTTTTATGGAGTTCACTGAAATGGACTGTAGTTTTTATATTTTTGACCATCATGGGTTAAGTAAATAACACTGATTTTGTATGGTGTCACAGGAAGAGGGAGTGGCCTTTTTTGCCACACCCCCTCCTCATGCTTTAAATATGGATGTGGGAATTGTAACACTAGGCTTGGTAAAGGGCCCGGGCGGCCCGAAACGTTGCCCTGTTTAAAATGATTTGATGCAATAAAATACACGTTTGTTCATATCTACGGTGTGCTGCTGATATCTGCTCTGACTGCACTTCCTCAGAGACTTCAGATTCTCATTGGCTTGCACATTATTTAAACCCAAAGTTACCTGCCCAAATTATCTGGCCAATTTTACCCTTTCCAATCTATACAAACAATAGTGAATTTATAATACAATCATCAAGGAAAAATCAATTAATCAAAAAATCAAAATATAACATTCAATTCATCATCCAAATACATAAAATACCTTAAGTTCCCAGGAGTTAACAGTTAATATTAAATAATAAATTATAATAAATTATTTAACCTGTTTGTTATTTAATAAATAGTTAGTAAATAATTTGATCACTTCATCCATAGAATAAATCTATGTACAACAGTAAATTATATCTTATCTACTTTGGGTAATAGATACTTTAGAGCAATAGTTAACTCACAAGTTGTTAAAATGTTGCGATGCTCTGATAACAACTAGAGAAATGGACTACATATTATTCAAAAGAACTAAAGATAATAACTTATATCAAAGATCGAATTTAGACCCTGGGGATGTCTCGTACATAATGTATAAATCCACTTCACATGTATCCATTTAGAACAGTTTACAGGATCAGCGACCCCCCCTCCCAGAGCTGCTTCAGAAGGAGAGAAATTACACTTTACACTTCAATATTAGAAAAACCGTCAAACATAGAAAATAGAAAGTCATTGGAAAAAGTCATTATTTTTGGTGATCTATCTGAAACCAACTAGTAGTTTGAAGGTGAACCACGCCTTTAAAGTATTTTGATACTGGTGTACTTTCGTTTTTTGTTTTAATGTTATTAAAGTGCTCCCTAATCCTATTTTTCAACTTTCTCATGGTGCATCCAACATACTGCTTTTGCCTTTTCTCACATATTAGAAGATACACCACCACTTTCGTATTACAATTAATATAACTTTTTATCTGATGTATTTCCTGAGTCACCTTGCATTCAAACCTGTTCGATACTTTTATAGCCTTACAAGTTAAACACTTAGTTGCTCCACACCTGAACATCCCTTGACTGTTTAGCCACATCTCTCTCCTTGTTTGGGCCCTAAACAAACTGGGGGCTATTGTCATTCCTAAAGTTGGTGCTTCTCTAGCCACAACCCGAACCCCTGGTTCAAGTATTTGCTTAAATGTTTTATCTCCATAGAGCACTGGTAGATGTTTATGAATAATCCTCTTTATTTTATTAAACTGTACACTGTACTTCATGCTCATCGTAAGTTTGAATCTATCTTCTTCCTCCTTTAGTATTCTCTCCACTTCACCTCTCCTAGAACCACCTTCCTTTCTGCAACTTTGTTTCATGATTAACTTAGTTCTATCCGAGTTCAGAGCTGATTTAAAGGCATTCTGCAATGTCTTTTTGTTTTACCCTTTTTGGAGGAATTTATCCTGTAGTTTACAAGATTCCTCGATAAATTTCTCCTCAGAACTGCAGTTCCTGCGAAGACGCAGGAACTGTCCCTTGGGGATCCCCCCATTAAAGTGGCGTGGATGACATAACTCTGCTCTGAGGAGTGAATTACCAGAGCAGGGCTTTGTGTATACTGTAGTGACAATCCTTTCTCCCTCCTCAATGCTAATCGTAAGATCTAGGTATGTAACACTCTGTTTGTTGTAGTGGCTGGTAAAGTTTAAGTTCAGGGTCTCGTTGATAAGACTGGAAATAAATTGATCAAACTGTTCACCCTCCCCCACACAAACAAACAGAAGATCATCTATGAAGCGTCTAAACATCACAATATATTCCAAGTCTGTACCTACACCTCCAAGTATGTGGGTCTCCTCCCACCACCCCATATATAGGTTGGCGTACGTGGGCGCAAAACTCGCGCCCATCGCTGTCCCACACCCCTGGAGGTAAACGGACCCCCCAAACAAAGTAATTATGGGTAAGTAAATACCAAGTTGCTTCCAAAATGAATTTTTTCTCATTCTCTTCATAATTACTATGTGTATCTAAATGGTACCTGAGTGCTAACATACCCTTGTCATGGGGGATACTTGAATAGAGTGAAACTTCATCTGCCGTCCCCCATCCATAGTAACCTTTCCACTCAAGGTCCTGTAATAGTTGTAACACATCCCCAGTGTCCTTCAAGTAAGAATCTAGGCGTTTGACCAATGGCTGTAACAGCAGATCTATAAGCTCTAATAAACCCTCATTCAATAATGAAATCCCAGAGATAACCTGCCTGCCTTTCAGTGGAACCCCCTCCTTGTGCACCTTAGGTAAGTAATAGAAAATCGGTGTCTGAGGGTATTCAGGCACCACAGTTCTCCCATGTTCTCTCTGTAATGAATCCCACTTGTCTTCCAAACCTTGCTATACTTTCTAATTCCTTCCTGTACTCGTGCACTGGGTTGTAACTAAGCTTCTTATAGGTTTCAGCATCCCCCAGTTGTCTCAAGGCCTCTCCTTCGTAATCAGAGGCGTTCATAACAACTAACAATCCTCCCTTGTCAGCCTGCCTAAATACTATTGATTTGTTGTTACTTAATTCCTTCAGAGCTTTCTTCTGACTTATTGTGAGGTTCACTGTGTTTCGCCTTGGTTCCCATCTCTCTTTTAGGAGTGTTAAATCCCTCTCTACCAATTCCTGGAATATATCAACCAATTCTCCCCGACTATTCACTGGGTAAAAGGAGGAATTTTTACTTAACTTCCTATGGATATTTAAGAAATTAGCACGCTCAGTAAACCCTTCATAATTACCGCTATCAACTAAAAGTGAATTTAACATATGTGCTGCCCTCTGTTCAACAAACAGTGGTGATTTATTGAACATTTTAACTGTATCCCCTACTCCATTATCCGAATCCAAAATCCGGTGTGTATCTACTTCCTGCATATCCATGCTCAAACTACGATCCATTACATCCAAATCTTCCCCGTCCCCCTGAATTTGTGCAATGTGCTTTTTCAAAACCAATTTTCTAACAAATTTACTAACATCAATTAATGTGTCCAATACATTAAAATTATATGTCACACTGAAAGAAAGCCCCTTCCCCAAAAGTGTTAATTGTTCTCTGGTCAAAACAGTGTCTGATATATTTAATACATTACAGTCCGATTTTTTTCCCTGTCGCTCCCTCAGTGGATATTGCCGATCTACATATATCCTTTTTTCTTTTCCTCCTTCTGGTTCTTCTCAGTCACGTCACTTGTAATCCGAATGTTTCTGTCCCTGTTCCCCTTTGTTCTACTCAGTATTCCTATGGGTGCTCTGTCTTTTCCTGGAAAAAAACTCCATTGCTCGTGTATTCCGTTGTTCTTGTGTGCTATGGGAGGAAGAGAGAGACAGCGAGGAGACAGTGGACTGCTCAAAACTGTTATCGGTGTATCCAATATCATCGTTTGAAAAGCTGACATGTTTCCTACTGGTTTCTCCTTGTTTCAGGATTGATCTCAGCTGTCACCTATATCTTATTTTATTGGGTCTATAATATACTCTGTTTTCCACATAGTCTCTATTGTCCCTATTGAATTTAGATGTTTTAATAGCCATAATTTCTAACTCAATTTGAAGAGCCCTTGATCATTGCTGCTATTGAGAAGTTTTTCTTTAAGCTACACACATACAAACACAACTTTTATTTGAATGTGTTTTGTTAAAGAGAAATATTATTTGTTCTTTAGACTTGGAACATTTTGTTTTATTCCATGACAATGGATTAAACTGATGAAACAGCAGTATTAAAATATCTGATATATCTAACATTGGTGAAGGTTGGGGGATTGTTTTTTTCAGATATTGAAAGTCATACAGTATAACAGGAGGATGAAATCCCAAAGCATCCATGAAGCCTAGCCTGAAACATACTGTACATCTCTATTAGCTACAGAGATCAGCACTCTAGGAAGGCTGTTTATTCTCATTATAGAAGCAAGGTGAATCAATTGGGGAGGGGGAAAAACTGCAGCTGAAATGCTTTGACTATGCAGAATTTTCAGGTTAATAAAATAGTGGAAGGACATGGATAGTTTATAAAGAGAAGCTTCTACTGGTTGTTTCACAGGTTTGATTGTACTGATTTGACAGGGCTGGCTAAAAAGCTATAGACCATGGTATTACGGTGTAACAATGATGTTTTAGGTATAGAACCAGAAGTAATTTTCCTGTACTGTAAAATTTGACCCTCAGCATCTCTTATGTAATTTCATATGGGACTGTCAACAGTTGAATCTTCTCAGAAGCATATTTACCATTTTACAGTTGCATGAATTATTATTTACCTACACATCTACAAACTAAATCTGCAAGTCACCATAACATACTCATTCAACTAGGTGTAGTGACTCTAGGCAAATAATCTATTACATTATTTTGCCTAAATGGTAATTGTCTTGTAAAACCTGTTAGTGTATGCATTTTCTACTTACTTGACTATCAAGATACTTGGCATTTGGTGTGAACAGTATGCATAGAAAAGGTATATTCTTAAAAATGTTTCAGCATTAGTGTTGGCACAAAAACACAAGCCATTACCAACATTTTTCCTGCAGAAAGAAGAAACGTCACTTTTTAGACTTGATATGAAATTTAGATCTGAGTAAGTGTAAAGCTTGGACAATGATTTCTAGAAAACACTCAGCTGCACAAGGCAGGTTTGAAAAATACTAATGGTTATGATTAATGACACCAGGTTAGAGGAGAGCAGGGATGAGACAGAGCCATATATCATACTATAGCTTTTTTTCATCCAACCAGAATGTTATTCTTAAAAAAGTTGTTTTATGTAGAAAATCCCCTTCTTTTCCAGTTTATAAAGCAATACCTTTGAGGAGAGGTGTTTTGTGGAGGTATGAGTAGTAGCCATATATAACATGATACTTCACCGGCTTGCCATCAATGTGGACAAGAATGCTGTGCAATCACAGCTTTTTATCACAATCTTTTATTTTCTGAATTTACATGCATGACAACACTTAAATAAGTAATCTGATTTTCATTTGAAGTAATTTGTGCTACAAATATAAAATTAAAATTAATTCTGTGAAAAATGGTTTACTATTACAAATTTCAAATAATGTAGTAGCTAGTTTACACATCATACGTGGATGCCTATCTGGCACGAAAAATTCATAGCTAGAATATTTAAGTGTGTGTGCTTTTTCAAGTTATGTTTTAAGCAAACGTTTTGGGCTCATTGTCTGCCACTGAAGGCACAGATTACATGTTGCCATTTTTCTATGTTACCCCTTAAATTACCCCTTAAAGTGCCAGCCAGTTGCACATCAGCATTTAGCAGTAAATGCAAGCCAATTAAGTGCTTTTTCACTTTTAGATTATCTATTAACTTTAAATATTATATAGAAATACCTAACAATCTACAAAAATAAAACCGATTTGTGACTCTAATAGATCAAAAACTCACAATATTAAATTTTGAAACACCAATCAATATAGATCAATAGCGCATAGAAGAATACACACACAAAAAGCATTTTATAGTAATTAAAATAATGTACTGTTGCCTTGAATTGGGAAAATGTGTTTGTTTTAGAGAGACTGCTATAGTTTAGATAAATGATATATATAAAATTTTAATAAATCTACTAGGGATGCACCGAATCCACTATTTTGGATTCGGCCGAACCCTTCACAAAGGATTCGGCCGAATACCGAACCGAATCCGAGAACCGAAAGGAGAAAACATTTTTTACTTCCTTGTTTTGTGATAAAAAATCACGCGATTTCCCTCTCCGCCCCTAATTTGCATATGATTCGGTTCGGCTGGACAGAAGGATTCAGCCGAATCCTGCTGAAAAAGGCCGAATCTCGAACCAAATCCTGGATTCGGTGCATCCCAAAAATCTACCCCTCAATGTTGATAAATGTAAAGTCCTGCACTTGGGATGTAAAATTATGCAACCCACTTATACCCTTAAAGAGGACCCGTCACCCCAAAAAAATTTCAAAATCCTATTTTATCACATTAGTCAAGCAAAATGAACTTTAATTACACTATATAAATTATTTGAATCTTGTTTCCTTCAGTCTGGGAATTCAAAATTATAGCAAGCAGGCAGGAGCCATTTTGTGGACACTGTTATTAAGGCAAGCCTTGCATCATATCAGAATCTTGTTTGTGCACCAGAATGGTTACACAATTAAATGGTGAAAATAATGGGGAGAGCAGGGACATCTAGGAAGTGCTGAATGGAAAGTGAAAGTGATTGCCTGCCCCACCTCCTTTTTTTTAATTATTTATTTTGAATTTTCACAAGAAAGGGGGACACAGAAGAGAAAAGGGAAAGGAGAAAAAAAAGGGTATGCAATAAGTATTAAATAAAAATCACTATACAACTGAACAGCAAGATGAAACACCCAGTCATATCTAACAATACCCTTACTGGCTTTACCAACAATGATCAGATTGATGACTACATACATTTTATCCAGGGGGACCATATTTCCCAATATTGAACACTTGATATGTTTTATGTGGGTAATTTCTTCCATTTGTTTTATGTCCTCTACAGAGGAAAACCGTGCAATCGTGGGAGCCTATAATGATTTCCATTTTTTGGTACAAGGGATTTGACCGCATGCGGTAAATGAGAGGTGAGAGGGTTTGAAATAACTTTGTCATTTAAAATTGAAAAATTCAATGAGACTTGAGTTTGATTATTAGTATCCAAACAGGAGTTAGTGACTTTATTAATTATAAAAATTACCTAGTCCATAATGGTTATAAAACTGGGCATGTGAGCCATATATGGGAATGAGAATCTTGGTAATGAGTGCACTAGTGTGCGCACAAGGGGTTTTGCATGTAACAGCCGGCACTAGGACCATGCGGCCATGGGAAGGTGTTTGCGAGAGAGACGTCGGACAATGGACTATGCGGCCTTGGGGCGCTGCTTGCTCAAATCTAGGTCTGCTCATTTCCCATTAGCAGCAAATTATCCCAGCATGTGCCTGTTGCCCAAAGCAATAACTTGTATTTACGGTACATTGACAATCTACTTCGTAAAGTATGTAGCATAGGTACCTTATCTGCATCTCAGATGCATTCATTATCAATAATCCAATTTTTAACCTTTCAAAAAACACTTTGAGTTGATTTGAATTTTTGTAATCAAACAATATGAAGGAATTGATTTCTATACATTTTTCTTATATATGTAATTTATGGACTTTTAATACACTCGTACTTTATTCTGTCTTGATGGAGACACAAGGGGGCTCATTTATAAACTTTGCGTAGGGCAGATTGGTTCGCACAGTGAATATATTTGCCCTGCACATGGTTACATTTATAAAGCTGAATAAGAGTTGTGGGGAATTGCTCATAACAGCGGGTAGGGCTCAGCAGGAGTGTTTCGCCAATAAGGCGAGTTGAGGCTGTCGCCTCAGGCGGCAGCGCCCCATTAGGTACACTAGGCAAAAATGCTGCTACGGGTACTTTAAGAGCGAATATCCAGGGGAGGGGCCAGGATTGCCCCTGGGGCTCAGGTAAAACAGTTCTTACAGATGAGACAGGAGGCTTAGGTTTGCAACAAAATTGAAACAGGCTCCTGCCTGGAGTTTATTGTTGAAACCAAAGAAACTTAAACAGGCAAGTTCCGTGCTATAACAGTCAGAAACAAATGAAAACCTCACCAGTTTGCAGTTTTACAGGACACAGGAAAACAAACTCCTTACTGCTGACACAAGGCTGTCCCTCTTGGGAGTTTCATTAGCATACACAGAGGTTCCAAGAAAATCACAGCGTGTGTTTAGAGCTTCACTCTAACTCCCAGTTCCACCCCACACTGCACAGGCTTCCTAAAACAGCCCCACCTGCGGACTAATTGGACAGTGTACTGGTTTTGCTTGCTCCAGGTTCCTAGCCTGTCTTACCCTGGAGATTTAAAGGAGCCAATACCTCAGGCTGGATGCTTTATACCTCCCATCATACACAGCCAGCCTACTGGGACAGAGCACTTTGTCACAGAGTTAGCTATTTAACAGTACTTAGTAAGTTTAGGCTTGATAAAGGGCCCATTGTGGCCTGAAACATTGCCAAAACTTTGATGTCTACTTTAAGCCAATAAAAGAACCTTTTGCATTACAAAACTGGACCAGTGTGATACAATATCCTTGGATGTCTATGATATTTTTGACCCTGAGCAGGGGGTCTTATAGACTGTTTAGCACATGAAAAGGTTTATTTAATAACTCACCCCCGTGGGGGTCGGCGGGGATGCCCGCCGAACTCCAGACGGGGACGCGCCGTTCATCTACTTCAGTGCCGCACATCCCTTCTTAAAGGCGCAGTGACGCTGGCACATGACTTCAGTGTGCATGGCGCCAAATTCAAACAGGATTTAAAGGAGCTTCTGTGCTGTGTTCTTCGCCTGTTATAGGTAATTTCCTTGCAAGTTCCTAGTGCTTCTGTGCTAATAAGCTTCTGTTATTCTGTGATTTGACTACCTGTTGTGACCCCTGCCTGCAAAAACAAAGGATACTCAATATGTCTGTACTGTTGCATGGGGCGGTTGTATTACTTTTCATGGTCAAAGTTTCAGAACTTGATTTACTGCTTAATTATATTGCAGTTTTCTCCTCCACCTCTTCTGATGCATGTTCATGAATTTCATACACAGAAAATCTCCTCAGAATTCAGAGTAGCAAAGTGGAGCCTTGGGATAGTGCACCATAAAGTTAACGTATGTTGCACCAGGTAAATCATATTGTTCAGCCACAGCTGCAAAACCCAAATGATGCAAATGATAAACTCAATATCAAGTTTCAGAAATTTGTGAACCGTGAATTTTGATGCCGGAGACAATTCTGGCATGCATTAAAGTCAATGGCCACCTATTAATTGTCGTCGAGGATAGAATTGTCGCTGCCGTCAGAACTGTCGCCAGCGGCAAAATATTTTGCCGCGGCGAAACGTGGAAATTCACAGCAAATTCGCAACAGCCGAATAAATTTGCCCATCACTAATGCTGACTGCAGAATGCAATTTGACAGTACTTCAAGCTGCTTATTTAAGGAGTGGTTCACCTATAAGTTAATTTTTAACATTCCCTATTCCTGCAGTTGGTCTTCATTATTTATTTTTATAGTTTTTAATTATGTGCCTTCCTCTTCTTACTCTTTTCAGCTTTCAAATTGAGGTCACTGACCCTGGCAGCGAATAACTATTGCTGTTACTTTTTATTACTATTCTGCCCTTCTCCTATTCATATTTAGTTTCCCATACAACCCTAGCAACCCGCTGAAATTCCAAGCTGAAGAGCTGCTTAACGAAAAGCTAAATAACTAAAAACCATAAATAATGAAAAAATGCAGACCAAAATGCAAATTGTCTCAGAATATCATTGTTTACATCATACTAAAAGTAAATTAAGGGAAAATAACCCTTTAAAAGCATGACTGCATATTGAAAACTAGTATGTTTTTTATTTTACTTTTTCTTTTCTATATGTTTGCTTCAGAAGATCTAAATTTGCTACATAAATAAGCATATGTAGCTTGGAAGAAAGTTAAGAGACCGAGCATTCTAGAGGTAAACAGAAGTTCGAGTCTTGCAGTTGGGAATGGGGTGAAATCATGTGGTGAAATGAAAGCCAAATATCTGAAGCAAAGCCTATGTAGTGGGAAAGAGTGTACTAAGAGCTGGGACATAGTGATGGCCTACACTGTGCCATGAATATGTTAGTAATTTTAATTTAACTCAAGGGGAAACTGGAAGTCAATTAAGGGTATTAGCACAGAGAGAAGCTGATATGAAAAGCGATATCTGAATGAGGAACATATGATCTACAGTTACATAGCAGTTACATAGCAGTTACATAGCAGATAACCGATAAGCTGTCTAAGATGAACAGTTTTTAGTACTTAAAGGACAAGACAAGGCATGATTTAATAAAGGGTTACAAATGTCCCTATAATATATATATGTCATCATAGTGAACCAATTCAGACAGCCAGATAGCAATCTGTTCCAATGAAAATGACTTTGCATTGCAAACAACTTTATATCAGTTTTTTTGTCTGAAATAAACAACTCTTGACAAGGGGACTCCTCAATTGACCCTTCACCTTCAGCCTTCCCATTAAACCCCATTGTTACATACCGTTATGAAACATCAGGAGCCAGAAATGGTGAAAAATGGCCACAGCATTTATTAACATTTTATCTAATAAATAGGACCTTGCCAGCCTCACCCAAGGCAATATTCAAAGCCAGAATTACTTAAGGGATCGCTACTATGCTACCGCTCCTCACTTGAGATCAGCACTATTTCATATACCACTGAGTAGTAGGCTGCCTCTACCTACTGAGTGGATGGCTCCAAACTCTGTTACGAACAGGAGCTGCATCTCACACCATGAGAGAAGTTCAGCAGTCCTGCTGTCGGTCCGGAATCTGCAGTCTAGATGATAGGAAATCCAAGCAGGACGTCACCTAGCACAAGCAGTAGTAGTGTCTGTATCAATCAACCCACTGTGCAGTCACATGAGAGAACCTCCTTTCTGACTCTTCTAAATTTACCTGTGCAGTACTCTGGCAAGTTCCTACCGCCACAACGAGCCCAACTGGAAACCTTCAGTTATTATTTAACTATTAACCTTCAGTTTATTATTTAACTATTAAAAAAAAAGAATAAAAATGAAATATTTACATAATATCCAAGGATTTCCTATGTTTCACACATTCTGTACCACAGGATGGAATAAAATTAGCCATTAACCTTATGGAATATTTTTTTTTAAATATCGTAAGTATGCAAAACATGAGTTAATATATTCTTACATTGAAATACCTTCAAATAATCTATGACCATGTGCAATTGCCGGCATAGCCAGCTACCCCCCTGTGGATGTATAATTGTTGGACCGGTTATAGCAAGGTGAACTTCCTACTAGGTTGCCTGAAATATCAGCCCAAATAGTTCACCGCTAAAGAACTGGATTATCACAAAACTAAAACCACTAAAACATTCCCTTGGCCAGGAGACTTGACCTACAAAACCATGGCATTATTTTGCTACAAATCACCATGTACTCTGCCCATGTGGTGGACTAGGATGCTAACATGGTAAGCAATTTAATTCCATCCCAGATACCAAACTTACCCTTCTGCTCTGGGGGGCCTCAACTGCCCCTGTAGGGTCAACAACCACTTACCATGCCTCTTCCATAGCAGCCCATCTGCTCTGTAAAGACCCCCTTCCAGCCATTTTTGCCTGGCTCAGAGTATAAGGTCAACCAACCACTTACTATGCTGGTCCCGTAGCTGCCCATTCACGATGTGGAGACCTGCTCCAACAGCCCATCTACGATGTGGAGACCCGTTCTGACAGCCCATCCACTATGTGGAAACTCTCTCTGACAGCCCAAACTTGCTGAGGAGACTCGATACGGCAGCCTAACCACGATGTAGAGACCCCATGCTCCGACAGCTCAAACTTGCTGTCCCACACTCTGACAGCCCAAACATGCCATGGAGACCCACAGTCTGACAGGCCCCACGCAGTGGAGCCTTGCACTATGACAGCTCTTCCACGATGTGAAGCTCCGCGCTCCGACATCCCTTTCACGCTGTGGAGCCCTGCACTCCGGCAGCCCTTCCACACTGTGGAGACCCACTCTCCGGCAGCCCTTCCCCGCTGTGGAGACCCGCTCTCCGGCAGCCCCTCCACGCTATGGAGACCCTCTCTCCGACAGCCTTTCCACACTGTGGAGCCCTGCGCTCCTGCAGCCCTTAACACTCTCCTTTCCCCTTCTCCACCCCCTCCATGCACATCTGTCTCTGCTCAAGATATTGCTGAGCACTTCAAAAACAAAATTGACACTATCAGAAGGGACATTACACTACTCAACCCCCCTAGACTTCCACCACCCTCCCTCCACACTGCCCAGTCTCTTCTGTGCTCCTTCACCCCTGTCACTGATGAGGAAGTCTCAAAGCTTCTGGCCTCTTCTCACCTTACCACCTGCCCGCTTGATCCAATTCCCTCAAAACTTCTCCGCAATACCAATCCTTGTCTAATCAAAGCCTTAACTCACCTATTTAATCTTTCGCTCTCAACTGGACTGTTTCCTTCTCAACTAAAACATGCTCTTGTCACCCCCATTCTGAAAAAACCCTCTCTTGATCCCTCCAATCTTGACAACCTCCGACCTATCTCTCTGCTACCTTTCATCTCTAAACTACTTGAGCGCCTAGTCTACAATAGAGATGTCGCGAACTGTTCGCCGGCGAACTTGTTCGCGTGAACATCGGGTGTTCGCGCTCGCCGGAAGTTCGCGAACGTCGCGCGACGTTCGCCATTTTGGGTTCGCCATTGTTGGCGCTTTTTTTTGCCCTCTCACCCCAGACCAGCAGGTACATGGCAGCCAATCAGGAAGCTCTCCCCTGGACCACTCCCCTTCCCTATAAAAACCGAAGCCCTGCAGCGTTTTTTCACTCTGCCTGTGTGTGCTGAAGAGATAGTGTAGGGAGAGAGCTGCTGCCTGTTAGTGATTTCAGGGACAGTTGAAAGTTTGCTGGCTAGTAATCGTTTTGATACTGCTCTGTTATTGGAGGGACAGAAGTCTGCAGGGGTTTGAGGGACATTTTAGCTTAGGTAGCTTTGCTGGCTAGTAATCTACCTTCTACTGCAGTGCTCTGTATGTAGCTGCAGTGGGCAGCTGTCCTGCTTCTGATCTCATCTGCTGACTGCTGCAATAACAGTAGTCCTTGTAAGGACTGCTTTTATTTATTTTTTTGTTGTTTTACTACTACTACTACTACTACTATAAGAGCCCAGTGCTATTAGTCTAGCAGTGTTGGGGAGTGGGACTGGTGTGCTAATCTGCTGCTCCTAGTAGTTCAGCAGCACCAACTTTAATTTTTTTTTTTTAATATTCATTTTTTTTTTATTTTACTTTTTTTTATTTTACTACCGCTGTAGTAGTGTATAAGTTGACCTTTTAGGCATTATTTGCCCTGTAGGCATTATTTGCACACTGTTTTCTTCAACCCGCCATCTAGCTGTGTGACCTTGTTCACATTCTGTCTAAATATCCATAATATTACCGTCTCCAGAAAAAACACCGGAGTGACTTTTTTCAAGCAGCCATAATATATTTTACGTAATCCGTATCCACCGCTGTAGTAGTGTATACGTTGACCTTGTAGGCATTATTTGCACAGTGTTTTCTTCAACCCGCCATCTAGCTGTGTGACCTTGTTCACATTCTGTCTAAATATCCATAATATTACCGTCTCCAGAAAAAACACCGGAGTGACTTTTTTCAAGCAGCCATAATATATTTTACGTAATCCGTATCCACCGCTGTAGTAGTGTATACGTTGACCTTGTAGGCATTATTTGCACAGTGTTTTCTTCAACCCGCCATCTAGCTGTGTGACCTTGTTCACATTCTGTCTAAATATCCATAATATTACCGTCTCCAGAAAAAACACCGGAGTGACTTTTTTCAAGCAGCCATAATATATTTTACGTAATCCGTATCCACCGCTGTAGTAGTGTATACGTTGACCTTGTAGGCATTATTTGCACAGTGTTTTCTTCAACCCGCCATCTAGCTGTGTGACCTTGTTCACATTCTGTCTAAATATCCATAATATTACCGTCTCCAGAAAAAACACCGGAGTGACTTTTTTCAAGCAGCCATAATATATTTTACGTAATCCGTATCCACCGCTGTAGTAGTGTATACGTTGACCTTGTAGGCATTATTTGCACAGTGTTTTCTTCAACCCGCCATCTAGCTGTGTGACCTTGTTCACATTCTGTCTAAATATCCATAATATTACCGTCTCCAGAAAAAACACCGGAGTGACTTTTTTCAAGCAGCCATAATATATTTTACGTAATCCGTATCCACCGCTGTAGTAGTGTATACGTTGACCTTGTAGGCATTATTTGCACAGTGTTTTCTTCAACCCGCCATCTAGCTGTGTGACCTTGTTCACATTCTGTCTAAATATCCATAATATTACCGTCTCCAGAAAAAACACCGGAGTGACTTTTTTCAAGCAGCCATAATATATTTTACGTAATCCGTATCCACCGCTGTAGTAGTGTATACGTTGACCTTGTAGGCATTATTTGCACAGTGTTTTCTTCAACCCGCCATCTAGCTGTGTGACCTTGTTCACATTCTGTCTAAATATCCATAATATTACCGTCTCCAGAAAAAACACCGGAGTGACTTTTTTCAAGCAGCCATAATATATTTTACGTAATCCGTATCCACCGCTGTAGTAGTGTATACGTTGACCTTGTAGGCATTATTTGCACAGTGTTTTCTTCAACCCGCCATCTAGCTGTGTGACCTTGTTCACATTCTGTCTAAATATCCATAATATTACCGTCTCCAGAAAAAACACCGGAGTGACTTTTTTCAAGCAGCCATAATATATTTTACGTAATCCGTATCCACCGCTGTAGTAGTGTATACGTTGACCTTGTAGGCATTATTTGCACAGTGTTTTCTTCAACCTGCCATCTAGCTGTGTGACCTTGTTCACATTCTGTCTAAATATCCATAATATTACCGTCTCCAGAAAAAACACCGGAGTGACTTTTTTCAAGCAGCATTCATATATTTTACGTAATCCGTATCCACCGCTGTAGTAGTGTATACGTTGACCTTGTAGGCATTATTTGCACAGTGTTTTCTTCAACCCGCCATCTAGCTGTGTGACCTTGTTCACATTCTGTCTAAATATCCATAATATTACCGTCTCCAGAAAAAACACCGGAGTGACTTTTTTCAAGCAGCCATAATATATTTTACGTAATCCGTATCCACCGCTGTAGTAGTGTATACGTTGACCTTGTAGGCATTGTTTGCCCAGTTTTTTTGGCCGCAGCCACTGAAGCACAGAGGCCAGAAAAAATATGCCATATAAATGCTGAAAATAGTCATTTTTTGCCATACGTTGACTCAACGTATATGGCAAAAAATGACTATTTTCAGCATTTATATGGCATATTTTTTCTGGCAACTGTGCTTCAGTGGCTGCAACCAAAAAAACTGGGGCAAACAATGTCTACAAGGTCAACGTATGGCGAAAAAATGACTATTTTCAGCATTTATATGGCATATTTTTTCTGGCAACTGTGCTTCAGTGGCTGCAACCAAAAAAACTGGGCAAACAATGTCTACAAGGTCAACGTATGGCGAAAAATGACTATTTTCAGCATTTATATGGCATATTTTTTCTGGCAACTGTGCTTCAGTGGCTGCGTCCAAAAAAACTGGGCAAACAATGCCTACAAGGTCAACGTATGGCAGTTGTTTAAAGAGAACAGTAGATTACTAGCCAGCAAAGCTACCTAAGCTAAAATGTCCCTCAAATCCCTGCAGACTTCTGTCCCTCCAATACAGAGCAGTATCAAGCAGATTACTAGCCAGCAAACTTACTATCATCTGTCCCTGAAATCACTAACAGCTCTCCCCCTACACTATCTCTTCCAAGCACACACAGGCAGATTTTTCAGATACATTTTTGCCCTTGATCCCCCTCTGGCATGCCACTGTCCAGGTCGTTGCACCCTTTAAACAACTTTAAAATCATTTTTCTGGCCAGAAATTTTTTTTTTAGATGTTAAAGTTCGCCTTCCCATTGAAGTCTATGGGGTTCGCGAACCGCTCGCGTTTTTGCGCAAGTTCGCGAATATGTTCGCGAACTTTTTTTCCGACGTTCGCTACATCCCTAGTCTACAACCGACTTACCTCATTCCTCTCTGACAATAACCTGCTGGACCCCCTACAATCTGGTTTTAAGCCACAACACTCCACGGAAACTGCCCTGACTTGACTAACTAATGACCTTTTAACCGCTAAAGCCAACAATCATTTCTCACTACTAATACTGCTTGACCTCTCAGCCGCATTTGACACTGTAGATCACCCTCTCCTCCTCCAGTCCCTCCAGTCGCTTGGCCTTCGTGACACAGCCCTGTCCTGGTTCTCTTCTTACATCACCAATCGTTCCTTCAGTGTCTCCTACAATGGAGTATCATCTTCTCCCCTACCTCTTTCTGTTGGAGTTCCTCAAGGCTCTGTCCTGGGACCATTACTATTCTCCCTCTATACTTCCTCCCTTGGCAAATTAATAAATTCGTATGGTTTCCACTACCACCTCTATGCTGACG
Organism: Xenopus laevis; assembly: GCF_017654675.1. Lineage (NCBI taxonomy): Eukaryota > Metazoa > Chordata > Amphibia > Anura > Pipidae > Xenopus > Xenopus laevis. The sequence continues at coordinate 45,400,295 of NC_054384.1, read as the reverse complement.
ATACTCAGATCTATCTCTCATCTCCTGATCTCAACCCAGAACTCCTAACTCGCGTCTCCTCCTGCCTGTCCGCTATCTCTACCTGGATGTCGCAACGCTACCTTAAATTAAACCTCTCTAAAACTGAAATGGTTCTCTTTCCTCCAAGCAACACCAGTAGCATCCCCGAAGTATCCATCATAGTTAACAATTCCACTATCACCCCCTCTCCCCAGGCCCGGTGCCTTGGGGTTATCCTAGATTCTGCCCTGTCATTCACTCCTCATATCCAGTCACTTATTAAATCATGTCACTTCCACCTAAGGAACATATCCAAAATACGATCATTTATCACCCAAGACGCTGCCAAAATTCTTATTCACTCTCTCATCATATCGCGTCTAGACTACTGCAACTCTCTTTTAACTGGCCTCCCCCTCCAGAGACTGTCACCTCTCCAGTCCATAATGAACACTGCTGCGAGGGTCATACACCTCAGCAACCGCTCCTCCTCTGCCTCGCCATTCTGTCAATCCCTGCACTGGCTTCCGTTACCTTTCAGAATCAAATTCAAATTAATGACACTGACTTTCAAAGCACTTCACAACTCTGCTCCACCCTACATCTCTGAACTCATCTCTATATACTCACCCACTCGCTTACTACGCTCCTCTACTGACCTGCTACTCAACTCTTCTCTCATTACCTCCTCACATGCTCGCATTCAAGACTTTGGAAGGGCTGCACCCCTCCTCTGGAACGCTCTCCCACGGTCTGTGCGACTTTCTCCCAACCTTTCTGCCTTCAAAAAATCTCTGAAAACGCACTTCTTTCGAGAAGCCTACCCTCACTCTGCTTAACTACCAAACGCAACACCACATTTCTCACCCACTTACTTCGATCTTGCCCACTCCCACACCTTGTGTATTACTCCCTTCCCTTTAGACTGTATGCCTATGCATAGGGCCTTCCTCACCTCTTTGTACCTGTATTGATTGTGATGTTTGTTACTCCATATATTCTATATATGTAATTCATGTGATGTAGTTGTATAATCACATTTACTTTACAGTGCTACGCAATATGTTGGCGCTATATAAATACATGTTAATAATAATAATAATACATGCTGTGGAGACCCGCTCTCCAGCAGCCCTTCCAAGCTGGGGAGACCCGCTCTCCAACATCCCTTCCACGATGTGGGCCCCGTGCTCCAGCAGCCCTTCCATGATGTGGAGACCTGCTCTCCGACAGCCCTTCCACGAAGTGGAGACCCCCTCTCCAACAGCCCTTCCACGCTGTGGAGCCCCATGCTCCGGCAGCCCTTCCACACTGTGGAGACCTGCTCTCCAACAGCCCTTTCACGCTGTGGAGCTCTGCGCTCCGGCAGCCCTTCCACGCTGTGGAGACCCGCTCTACAGCAGCCCTTCCACACTGTAAATCAATAAAGCCCAGTAAAATTAGAGGTGAGACTCTGAAGACTTAAGTAACAATATCTATAGATATACTGTGCAATACACAGACTTAATAAAGCAAGGCCCAAGAAAATAACTGTATTCCAGCTTGCTCTACTCCCAAATGAGCCCTGCTGCTCTCTCTCTGTATACTCAAACTACGGCTCTCTCTAAACTCAAACTACAGATCTCTGTATACTCAAACTACAGCTCTTTGTATACTCTAATGAGTTGCAGCAGCTCAGTGTCACAGGCTGGATTTCTATATAATACAGAGGGTGCCTGTTGGGCCCATGCTGACTGCCATGCTGCCTCAGTGACTACAGCAAGATTAACTGCTGTTAAACAGAAAAAAAACAGCAAGAAACTAACAAACAGCTGCTATTTCTACCCCCCAAAACCAGCTGTTTACTGAGGAGTAATGGGTATATACTGCAGCTAATAACATCATATTACAGAGAGAGCCTCATGTTTCTACCTGCTCAGAAGATAAGGAAGTGAACTGCTGCTTCCCCTGACGTCACATTCCTGCCTTTCAGGGTTGCCAGGTTTTCATTTCAAAACCAGCCAAAGACCATAAAAAAACTAGCCAAAAAGTAGCCCAAAGCCATTTTAAAAGTAGCCCAAAAGTAGCCCAATTCATAAATTGAAAAGTCGTAATAAAATAAAGTAAAATAATATGGTTATCAGATCAATTAAGTGTCTGTACTTTTCCCAATAACTTTTTCATTAAAGGGGCCACTTTTAAATTTTCGCTGTAAATTGGGACAAATTTCTATAGATATGCAAAAAAAACAGATAGCCTGGGCACTCTCTTAGTGAGAAAGAACAAAATTAAAGGCACCTGTTGTTGAAGTAGCTTGTTCAGTGCAGACTGATGGCTGACTGGTACTGCAAATAATATTGGGTTCTTTTGGGTACTGCCTGGTTGGCACTGTAAATAAAAGGGGTAACACAAGGCATTAAGTTTGCTAAGAAACAATAACACAACCAATTAGATAACATTTACTGTTCACCTGTTTAAAAGCATTTACTGTTCACCTGTTTTACCCCTCTGTGTAAGTCCCCTCCAGCGACGTTCACAGGGCCATCTTCTCTTCAAACCTCTTCTTCCGGGATTCGGCAGCGCTAGGTGGCGCATGCGCAGTAGGATGCTGCTACTACTGCACATGCGTACAAAGTACACGAAGTTCGGCGATTGAACTTCGCAAACTTTGTGCGCATGCGCAGTAGTACCGGCATCCTACTGCGCATTCGCCGCCGACAGAGCAGCATACAGGAAGAAGCGGTTGGAAGAGAAGATGGCCCCTGTGAACGTCGCTGGAGGGGACAGAGGGGTAAGTAGCAACTTAGGGGCAATAGCCTGGGGTGAGAGGTAGGTGGGGGGAGGAGGGAGGTGAGGTGTTAGCGCCAGGGGGTTGGATTCCCCTTTAATACTGTAACCCCCTTAGTAGGAGGTCGTAGCCAAATGAATTACGTGCGCACAACCACAGCGCCACTCGCATGCGCAACAGAACAATGGGAAGGTAACCTGTACACATCAAAAAGTTTATGTCATCAAAGGATACAGCTATGGGATCCGTTATCCAGAAACCTCTGAATTACAGAAAGGCTGTCTCCTATAGATTCCATTTTTTTTCCAAATAATCCATATTTTTAAATTTGATTTTCTCTTTCCGTGAAATAATAAAACCGTACTCAATCTCCACTTAAATATCATTAATCCTTATTGGAGGCAAAACAATCCTAATGGGTTTAAATAATAAATGATTTTTGTAGTAGACTTAAGGAATGGAGATCCAAATTAGAGAAAGATCCCATATCTGGAAAACTCCCAAGCAGTCTGGATAACAGGTCCCATAACTGTACTGACAGTACTGCGAATACATTGAGCGCTTATAAATGTGTGTTCATAAAAACTGTGCCAGTCAAGACATAATATATCCAGAAGAGCAACAGAAGAGCTTCAGAACATCTTACTGAATGTGGGCTTACAATCAGAAATCTACTGTTCCCTGTACAACATAAAGGAGCATTTGAGTCCTCTTGTGACACACCCAACCGAATATTGTTTTATTGGGGACCGGGCAATGACAGGATCCCATTACTGCCCAACAGCCCTACATACAAATAAGAGAGACACAAACACAACGCAACGCACGGTCGCAGACAGCTACTCACAACACAAGTCCCGCAAAGCGGCACTGACTGTCGCCATCGTGTCCAGTCCACCAACAACTCCCACCAATTCCCGCCACAGGCGCCAGCCTGGTCCAGAGGACCCACCCAGCGCGCCCTGCATGTGCATGACGTCACGCGGCCGCCCTCCTCCTGAGTCCTGGGGGACGCTCGCTGCCTCATTGCGTGTAGTTCCAGCCTGCCCCTGCTGCGAGCCCTCGCGTCTCCGGCTCCGCCCCTTTTAAGAACGTATGTGCTGGCTGGCTGCGTGCACTCCGTGCAGGCGCAGCCAGCAGTGCGTGCTGCTATCTATTTGGGCATTGGTCACGGTGATTGGGCGGTTTTTCCAAGTCCAAACCCGCGGCACCTATTAAAACTAGCCCAAAACTAGCCATTGGCGGGTTTGGACTTGGAAAAACCGCCACCACGCTTAAAAAACCGCCCAATTTGGCGGAAAACCCGCCAACCTGGCAACCCTGCTGCCTTTCTCTGCCCTCCTCGGATTTTCCCTGCCTTAACTCATTCCTTCTCACCCAATCACAGCTACATCTGATTGCTGCTTCACGGCAGTGACTGCACGCCCCCTCCCTCGCAGCTTGACTGGACTGTGCACTGAATAAAGTTGTTGGAGATGTCACAGCCACGTGACTCGTCTCAGGGAGAGAGAGCTAACTGCCTGCAGCTCTGCACTGTAATATATCAGGTCAGTAGGCATATAGGGGGAGGTTAAGGCTATAGACAGGGGAAGGGAGCTGGAGAGAGGGGTCGCTGACACTTTTTATTGCTGCGCAGGTACCAGCCACAAACTGGACTGTTGGGGGGGGGGAGTTCTAGTTCAGCAAGTGCTTTGTTTTTCCTCAGCACATAGTAACCTAAAATCTGCCACATTTTTGATCTATGTTCCATACTGAACACAATTAGAAACATCACAAGCTTTCCACTACTTCAGGATAGACCAGAAGTGCCCATTAATCCCACACATTCCTGATTAAATAATCCCTGATTAAATATTTTTATATCTGTATCAGCATGCACAAACCATCAAACTAACTTTGAGGTATTACACATAGTAGGTGAAAAAAATAAAAACCATCTCCCTAAAAGTTAAAAGGGTTATTCACCTTTGAGTTAACTGTTAATATGAGGTAGAGAGGGATATTCTGAGACAATTTGCAATTGGTTTTCATTTTTTTGTTATTAAAGGTTTTTGAGTTATTTAGCTTTACTGTATATTCAGCAGCTCTCCAGTTTGCAATTTCAGCCATCTGATTGCTAGGGTCCTAATTCCCCTAGCAACTATGCACTGATTTAAATAAGAGACTGGAATATGAATAGGATAGTACCTTACTAGAAAGCTAAGAACTAAAATTTGGCAATCACAATAAATGTGTAGCCTTACAGAGCATTTGTGACACCCATTTGAAAGCTGGAAAGAGTCAAAAGAAAAATGCAAATAATTATAAAACTATAAAAAATAAATAATATAAACCAACTGCAGTTCTAAGTTGCTTAGAATTGGCCATTCTATTACATTCTAGTTTACTTATAGGTGAACCACCCCTTTAAGGGTCCTTATTACAACAGTCTAGATAAGCAGACAGCAGGACAAGTTTGGGAGCTGAAGGGCAGCAGAAGATAGAATATGAGTGCAGAGGTAAATGTAAAACTAAAAACCAATGTGTGCGACTGTGTTGAGAAGGTTACATTAATACAAGGAAAAAAATGGCAGGCACATGATAAAAAGGAAATAATATAGATGGGGTAGAAAAGGAGACACAAAGTGAAAGGCTTAATTGTCTTAATCAGAAAAATATTAAGGTCACAATTAAGTGATTTGGAAAAGTGGGTGTGTGATGATATGGCAAAAACATCCTACTATGAGTTCTGGGGTATTTATACATGAAATTGCCTTTGTGTTATCCTGTTTATATTCTGGGGTATTGATACATTAAATAATCCCTGTGCCATCCTGCTATGAATTCTGGGGGTATTTATAAATAAAATAATGTCTGTACCATCTTGCTATGAGTTCTGGGGGTATTTATACATGAAATAATCCCTGGGTCATCCTGCTATGAGTTCTGGGGTATTTATACATGAAATAATTCCTGTGCCATCCTGCTATGCATTCTTGGGGTATGTATACATAGAATTGCTACCGTGCCATCTTGATATGAATTCTGGGGGTATTTTACATGAAATTGCCACTGCATTCACTCTACTAAGTGTTTTATGGGCATTATAAATGAAATTGCATCAGTGGCTTTTTTTTCAGAACAATGAGATTTATAGGAAGAGGTTTAAGAGCTAAAATAAATTGATATATAGATATGATACAATGACCTTTGAAAAAGATTTTGTAGGGTTGTGGAGAAACACAGTCATCCTATTTTTTTCTCACAGCTATGTGATAAAATATCTGTTTTCTTGAAAGCAAGAGTTGATATGAGTATATCAAACTGATATGATCAGTTTGATTTCTAAAACAATTCTTAAAGGAATTCTGTCATGATTTTTAGGGTGTAGTTTTTAATGCTATATTACACTGCATACATATAAAAAAAATAATTCATTATGCCATTTACAATTGTATTGCTGAACCAATAAATGTATTTTTTTTTGTTTTGTTTTAACAAAGTTGAGTAGGCAGTCATCTTATTTCATTCTGCACAATTCTTTGCTTTCAGAAACATCTAGTACCACACAATTCTAGTCATTTCGGGCAGATATTGCATCATCTATTCAGTCCTTATTTCCCAGTTGCTAGTGACAGCTTTTGCTTCAATTTCTCCTCCTTGGGTGCTATTTGTATATCTACCACTAGGTGAAGCATGGCAGAATTTTTAGTAAGGCAGAGTTAATTTGGTCTGTACAGAGCTGAAACATTCTCCAGGCTTCTGGTAACATGATTTTTGGAAGGGTAAGGGATGTCAGGTTCTGTTGCTTCTCACTGCATATGATGTATTTGGGGCTAAAGTTCCCATTTCCCCTCACTATATTTATTGTATCTAATGTGTCAGTATTATCCACAGCAAAAAGTCAGTATTATCCACTCCACAGAAAATCTCTTAAGGAGCAATTCAAGGGAAGTACTCTTGCCTGTTGCCTACAAGGAGAAAGAATTCCTAAGAGTGACAAAGAACTCTGTCTACAATTCCCCTTAAATTGAATGGGAGGTAGTATGGAGACAATGTCTGAAGACATTGTTCTTGGAAGTCACTCACTGTACTATTATTTACATGCACAAACTGTGTGTGTGTGTTTTTGCACAATTACTTTAGAAGTCAGTAGTATCCACAGCAATTCTCTTAAGGGGCTATTCAACGGAATTTTAAGTACTCTTGTCTGCAATAAGAAAAAATTCCTAAGGGTGATAAAGACTTCTGTCTGTAATGGGAGGTAGTATAGGCAGTTTGTCTTGCCCTTTCTTTTCTCCCCTCCTTAAAATACAAGATGCTTGCTCTACAAACATAGACACACGAAAGTGCTATCAACTCAGGCAGCTGAATCATCCAGGAAGAGTTGTAATCTTGTTATCTGCCCATTCTTATGTTGAGATGCTGCTGGGGTGGATCACTTCAACTTGCAGTGCAGCAGCAAAGAAAGACTGAAGCTTAGCAGAATGCAATATTATTGTTAAATGTAAAAAAAATATATATTATTGTGTTTTCACATTTTCTTAACTAACACTGAAACAGACTTATTAGTTTGTCACCTGGCTGTCTGTTCCAAAAAACAGTAGTCCTCCCTAATTAAGAATACAATGGTACTGATCTTGTCACACATAAAACCTAAATAACATTAACAAAAGGTCTGGCTACCTGCAACCAGCATTGAACAGAGCCCTGTAAATATGTATAATCAGATCAGAAAGGGACAAGGACTACCACTTTCTGAAAGGAGACACAGAAACATGTATACCACTAGGCTAAGGAACCCCCTATCCTCCCAGGATGTAACCCTACCATTCAATTAAAAAATCTGTGGAGGTCACAGGCTTTATTTAACAGTTTAAGCATCAAGGACTCGGTACACCCTGACCCCAGCTGCAGCTCTTATTCTCCAAACGTGGGCTCACTGCCCAAAAAATTGTATTCTCAAAAAACGTGGGCTCACTGCCCAAAAATTGGTCAAACATGAAGCAGGGATCATGGGGCTGAGCGCCCTCCATGAACGCTTTTTAGACCATCCATCCCCCTGCTCCCTCATTGTGCATAAATGTCGCTAACCCAGTCTCTTGCATGCCTCAGACAAGACCGTGCAGTCCAAATCTGATGCACACTTGCGACTCCATAAAGGTAGGCCTGCAACATGACCTCGTTTATTTTGACATTGACATTAACTCGTACTCCTAGAGCCGCACTGAAGCACACTGGCTCAATACCACCTTGACCTTCCTTGAGCCGCAGCTGACCCAGGCAAGTACTGTTGACCACCACAGATAATGGTACTCCAGAGGAAGGCAAAAACTCTTGCGCTTTTCAGCCAATTAGCGCTACAAGAAAAATTCCTTCCTGACCCCATCCAGGCGATCGGTCATAAAACACCCTGGAGCACTGTTGTTTCAAATGGATCCATTTTACCTAGGGAGGGAGGGTGGGAAACAAAAAACACAAGTTAGTCTGAATTATTTTACTGTACATCCCCTTAAAAACCCTTCCAAACCAGCACTCCTCCCCTTGCCTCCTCCCATAGCCTGTCCCTCTTTTCTCCTCCACTGTTAGCCCCCTCCATTGTTCTTACCTGGGGGCTGGGGAGTGACAGACTAGGCTACACCTGGGGGGAAGGGGGGCCCTGCCTAACCCCATGTCAGCCCTAAATGGGCTTCATTCCTCCTAGGCTAAGGAACCCCCTATCCTCCAAGGATGTAACCCTACCATTCAATTAAAACACAGAGACATATTTTGGCACAAATCTGTGGAGGTCACAGGCTTTATTTAACAGTTTAAGCATCAAGGACTAGGTACACCCTGACCCCAGCTGCGGCTCTTATTCTCCAAACGTGGGCTCACTGCCCAAAAAATTGTATTCTCAAAAAACGTGGGCTCGCTGCCCAAAAATTGGTCAAACATGAAGCAGGGATTATGGGGCCGAGCGCCCTCCATGAACGCTTTTTAGCCCATCCCCCTGCTCCCTCGTTGTGCATAAATGGCGCTAACCCAGTCTCTTGCATGCCTCAGACAAGACCGTGCAGTCCAAATCTGATGCACACATAGTTACATAGTTACATAGTTAGTTACATAGTTAAATTGGGTTGAAAAAAAAGACAAAGTCCATCAAGTTCAACCCCTCCAAATGAAAACCCAGCATCCATACACACACCCCTCCCTACTTTTAATTAAAATTCTATATACCCATACCTATATTAACTATAGAGTTTAGTATCACAATAGCCTTTAATATTATGTCTGTCCAAAAAATCATCCAAGCCATTCTTAAAGGCATTAACTGAATCAGCCATCACAACATCACCCGGCAGTGCATTCCACAACCTCACTGTCCTGACTGTGAAGAACCCTCTACGTTGCTTCAAATGAAAGTTCTTTTCTTCTAGTCTAAAGGGGTGGCCTCTGGTACGGTGATCCACTTTATGGGTAAAAATCACACTTGTGATTCCATAAAGGTAGGCCTGGACCATGACCAACTTGTACTTCTAGAGCCGCACTGACGCCACCCAATGGAAAGAGGGGAGGGGTGACACCTATCCTTTTCCAATGGCCCATCTACCCGGCCGAGACCTCCACCAATCTTTAAAGAACACCTTGATGTACCCAATAAACAAACCCAAACCTCCCTCTGATAAATGCACTCCGACTTACCTATACAGCTGTGTCTACTTACATTGTATATGTTATGCTTTATCACACCCACACCAGAGGAACACATTCATTTCTGCATGGCCCTATTAACTTTCTTCCTGGCCTTCTCTATGCCCTATGCGGAAATGGCCCCCGCCAATTGCTCCTTTGTATTATATTTGCCCATGCTATACACCTGACTCTTCCGCTCCTTAACATATCTGTTAATTTGGCCCTCATGGCCTCAATAAAGTGCTGGGGTCTTCTTATGTGGCGTAAGGTTGTTCAAATTTATTGGATTCCAGCATAATGCCTCAAAAAACATACCTCTCTGCTGTTCCCATCTCATACCTCTCTTACCCCGCTAAGAGATCTTCATGTGTTCCTTCGCAAACCCATCTGCTGACCTGCAGCCCTTGCATGCTTCATCGCCCAGAGAATAAATAAATGCCCTAATATCAAAATGTTGCAATTTGTTGAACCTCCTTCTGTGATAAAGACAGAACATGAGTTGACACCTCTCCTGCATCAATTATGGGCCTTATGTATCTCCCGTATACCTATGACTTCCCAGTGATTTTATCCTTTCGCTACTTTCCCCGCCCATTGCTACCTCAGTTGCCTCACCTATTCTGAAAGAATGTGATCCAAACCTCTCTGGATCCCCCCCATTATCTATCCCCTCCTTGTTCAGTACCTGCCTAAACTGAAAGGTTAAATGAAAGATGGGTTCTATCTTCATGCAGTAACTATAGCTACCCTCCAAATGGACACACCACAATATATTCCCTTGCTAACCTAACGGGGCATGACACTCCCCTGTTTCCTTATGTTTACCCATTTCCCTTTACCTATCTGATCCATTTTAGAACTACTAATATAAATCATAAATTTCCCTTCTTGTATCAACACATGTTTGTACCATAACCCCTTTCCCTTTTTTTTTTTCTTTTTTTTATTTATTTATTTTTTTCTAACCTAAATTAACACTCTCCTATATTGTACCTGCCCGTGTTTGGCTAGTAAACCTTTTCCTATTTTCTTATTAGATGGGGCGCGGAAACTGCTCTAAACAGTAGACATTCAAAATGGTCAAACATACCTTTTTAATGCCCCTAATATCAACTGTAACCTATCTTTCACTATTGGTTCTCTTTTATGCACTTTGGGGCAGTCAAACTCTATCCCATCCTCTTATTAAATTTTAATTACTGGGTTGTTTGTTAAATCTGCTTCACCCTCTGCTGTGGAGAAATGTAAAATAGCTGCTAATGTGGCACTAACTCCAGCTTTTGATTTACCTTTTGATTTTGATTTACTTTTGAATGCTGCTATCTTTTCCACGCCCTTTTGTAGGTGGAAAGTTTTTTTTTAAATACAAACCTTTTGTACAGTTCTTCTAAGAGGGGTCACCAGCTGCCATAAATTATCAGGACATGTATGAGCTGTTGTTCGAAACATTAGGCAAAAGCTTAAAGGAAGCTCCCTTCTCTACCTAGACAAGGCATATGTTATGTTGCTCTCCACATCTGGGACATGTTGGGCTTTGAATGAGATATTATGTCTCATGCAGATTAACACTAAATACTGTACCTTTAGGGTAGGGACACACTGGGCGATTTGGGGAGTTTTAGTCGCCTGGCGACTAATCGCCACGACTTTTCTCCCCAAATGCCTCCCCTCGCTCTGCGCCTGGCTAAAATGAAAAATCGTCTGCGCTAATCACACGCGGCGATTCGTTTTCCGAAATCGCCCGAAGTTGCCTCACGAGGAAACTTCGGGCGACTTCGGAAAACGAATCGCCGCGTGTGATTAGCGCAGGCGATTTTTCATTTTAGCCAGGCGCAGAGCGAGGGGAGGCATTCGGGGAGAAAAGTCGCGGCGATTAGTCGCCAGGTGACTAAAACTCCCCAAATCGCCCAGTGTGTCCCTACCCTTAACCAGGGGTGAGTCTGATAACAACTCTGCCTAAAGCTGGCCATAGATGTTGAGATTATTAAAAGATCTAATCCTCATCGTGAGACCACGATTCTCTCGGAACGATCGTACGAACGTACGAATTGACCATCAACTAAAAAGACCAATTTGCCAGGAAAACAAAGGGGAGCCGCTTGCTTGGCCATGCAAACATAGATAGATTGCACTAGAACCGACAAAATTTTTTTGACCTGGGCGATCAATTTCCTGACAGATATCAGCCGAAAAATTGAAGGTGCACGATCGTTCGAATCCCACTAACCGCACGATAATTTATAGGATTGGTTGGACTTCCCTAAAATCGGTCGTTCGGCAAGAAGAATCGTCGCGTCTATGGGGAGATTTGCTGCTTTTGTTATGATGTGGTTGCTTTGCTTTCCTTAACCAACCGTCCAATCTCCTGTTAATTATCCACCCCATAGGTATGACCCTACATGCAAAATTAAGAGTGCCCAGTAGTGCTTGTAAATCCTTTAGTGTGACCTTGTCCATGGCCACCAAATCCCTCCCTAATATCCTAGCCTTTATAACCTTCTCAATTGGCAGTCTGTATACTCCTATCTCTGTGTCAATTTTACTATTGTTTCAACTGCTACCAGAACACAAAATTAATTTAACAAAAGTTCTAGGTTTGATAGCAACTCCCCGCAAACTGTTGATCCTTTGTGGCTCACTAATTGGAAATCACTTAAATAGTGGGCCATGCACTGACCTTACTTCCAGAAACCAATGCAAGAAAGTGCTAAAGCTTTCTAAAGCTCTATGAATGGGCCCATCATTCTGCCCAGTAATATTTCTTTATCCAGTTTTTCTTACAATACCTTAGGATACCCATAAACTGATTTCAAATTCCTTTTAATTCTACCCCTACTTACTAAATGCTGCACTGAAATTTTTTAAACAAAAACATTTTTAATACATTCAGGCTTTGTTCTATCTGGATGAATGTTTAACCAGGGGATTAATTTGCCAATGTTAATTGCTGCTCACCCATTCCATCCAGGCCTCCATGTCTTTCTGCCCAAAACTCAAAGAATTGTTGTCCTCCAGCTTCTCTCTAAATGTTCTCTTAATTAAACCATGCATTGCTACCATATTTGGTGAAAGTATTATAAACAGTATACATGTACTTCATCAAATTAACACCATGCTCTAGATGCTCCATCATAAAGCAGCTCATATAAACCATAAACCCTTTCATCCATTCAGACAAGGATTCATTATTAACTTTCCCCTCCACTTTCTTTTCCTTCCTCCTGTAAGATTTTTTCATTGTTTATCAATTGGAATATATCCACATACTTTCCTGTATTTTCTTAACCACTTTTTTTTTAAAATGCTTGTGTATCAAGGAAATCCCACAAGAATACATATCCCCTGCTGAAGTCACTTTTATCCTGGACTCTTGGCTACCTTAAGCTCTTTCCTAAATTCTTTAGCTTTCAACCGCAAGTATTTCTTAAGCGATTTGTATGTACCATCCCCCTCCACTTCACTATCTGACTCAGGTGAGTCTGTATCGGAATCTAAAACAATTTTTTCATGTACTCACCCTTTGATGTATTCCCTGCCTCCTTTTGACCATGCACCTCAGCTGCTGACTCCTCTCTCTGCTTCTGCTGTGACTGGCTATGATGCCATTGTTGCCTTGTTAATCAGGTAATCCCATTTGCCCTGATGAACTGGCTCCTCTGTGCTCTGTTTGCTTTCTGTCCACACCTGATCCTGCTAATGTAGTTTTGCAATCTCTGTTCACACATGGCCTGTGCTGTTGATTCCGTTACTCCCTTTATTTTACTTTCTCCTTTATTCTCTCTGTCTGCCATCCTTGATCCCCTTGTAAGAGTGCCAAGCCTTTGCTGCAGTTCAAATCTTGTCCATGTATCTCAATTCTCTGTTGCCGGCTTCACCTGCAATTAGACAAGCATACTGGGCGCTGTTAACCCTATCCTGCCTAAATCTTCTGGTGACCTGCCCCTGGCTCTGCTATGGGGCCTGCTAAAGTGGCTGCTGGGGACCCTATGCCAACTGGGGGATCAGGTTGTGTGGTCTAGGGCTTTTAGGGTGGCATATGTGTCTGCGAGCAGTCGTGTGTGCAGTGCATACTGCTGGTACTATGGGGGATGCTGGCACTAGCCCTAAAGTTGTGTGGGGGTGGGCTTTCCCTTGCTGCTCCCCTTCTGCATCCCCTGTGGCCAGGTGAATGGTGGTCTCTGCCCCCCTGCTGGGGCTCCTGCCTCTTGTACTCACCATACTGATGCCCGCGGGGGGAGCGCTCCCGCGATCCCACTGCGAAGCCTGTGCTGCCAAATGATTCAGAGCAGTGCCTAGAGTGATGTCTGCTGCCCGAGTGCCTCCTAATCCTGCTGCCATGCCTCCTTTCCCTTTGTTCCGGGCTGTAGTTGGGCCGGCAAGCAGGGGAGCCCCTTCCTCCAGTAAAGCTTCAAGAAGCCTTGTGGTGGCGTCCTCTCCGGTCAACATCTCGGCCTCCATCTTGTATCCCGCAAGGGTTTGGCCATTCCAAAATGGCATCTAGATCCGAAGTGGTCTCTCCGGTCCTTCTGCTTGTGGCTGCCTTTGTGATGAGGAACGCTGGGCTGGGGTTAGGGATCTGCTGGCCCGAAGGTGGGGAAGGTCGGGTGACCTGGCTGGTGGGTGGCTCGACATCCTGGCTGGCTGCATGGATGGCTGGAAGTAGTGGGGTCCGACGAACAAACTTGAGACCAGTGCTTGGAACATGCTGCACGCTGCTTCATCCTCTGTAGTGCTGCTGGGATGTTGGTTCATCCCTGAATCTCTTTTGGTGACCCACTGTCCTTCTAGGCTGTCTTAGCTCCATCCCACAATCAGTACCTGAAAGTACAAAACACAAGTAAGTCTGAATTATTTTACTGTACATCGCCTTAAAAAACCTTCCAAACCAGCACTCCTCCCCTTGCCTCCTCCCCTAGCATGTCCCTCTTTTCTCCTCCACTGTTAGCCCCCTCCATTGTTCTTACCTGGGGGCTGGGTAGTGAGAGACTAGGCTACACCTGGGGGGAAGGGGGGCCCGCTTAACCCCATGTCAGCCCTAAATGGGATCCTCCTTAATAGCAGATGGGTAACTTCCTGTAGCTAACTGAGAAGTGTTTGTATCATTCAAATGCACCAATCAGTAGGGACTTCTAGATGTGCATCAATCCTGTATATAAGTGTGACTGCAGCAGGACAAAGTAGACACAAAGAGATGCAGGCAAGGACTAACCACCTTGCCAGATCAGAGGGGACTTTAACATTATGGACCAGGAGCCTAACAGAACCCAATGAGAGGTATACTTAGGCTTTATGAAGCCCGTTTTTATCCATAAGCCATATTAAAATATAAATAGATTTGGGGTGAAACACAAGCATGAAATTATTCCTGTGGGTGCCAAATAAGGGATGTGATTGACTCTTTGGTAGCCCCAGTATGGATTGGTACAGGAGGCTCTTTTTAAAGCAAAGAAAACTTTCCTCCAAAGAATGAATTAAATAATCAGCACCTAGTTTGATGCCATTGGGGGCAACATCCAATGGGTTGGTGAGCAACATGTTGCTTACGAGCCACTGGTTGGGGATCACTGTTCTGGATTAAAGGTTTAAGGGAGTGTGGTATAGGGTAATTTTTAAGTGGTTGGTCTATTGTGTGTTATTTTAATGTGTCTATTTAAGTCTGTGTGCATATTATAGTTTTATTGTGTAAGAACTTTCATTTGTTTCACAACTTATGTTTATGTAAATATTTTTACAATCATTATAAAATAATTTAACACATTTATTCTTTGGTGATCTCTATGACACACTATACTGCAGAACCTTATTTATTTTATTTATTTACAATGTCACAAGGCTTAAAGGTCATGGGAAACTAAGACAAATGTTTTGCCTAATGTCTACTTCAAAATGAAAAACAATAAAATATATTTTCTCTTTTGAAAAACTAATTTCTGTACAGGATTCTGCTTGATGGTCACTATTAGCTGATGAATTTTGAAAAGAATATGATGGAATCCCATGAACACATCTGCATTCCAGGATACCCCAGATAGGTGAACACATACAGCTTGGGAAAAAAAATTAAAAGATCATATCAAATAGTAAACACAAGATGAATGCTGGCCCTTTTAATCTTCTTAACAAGGATCAAGAACAAGGTCTTGCAAGGACAATTGCATAAATATTTGCAAGAACACTACCAATAGCCACTAGCCCTCATAAAATAGATTTAATGGAATACAAGTATGCAACATGTATGTTATTACTATCACCTTATAAGGTCAGTTTACCATTACATTAGACTATTTGCCATTTTATAGTACTGAATTTTACATTTAGTAAAGGGAGCCATGGGTCTCTGTCTTCGGAAACAGAGTGCAGAGGTCTGTGGCTATTTGCGCACGCATAGAAGTAGTGTGCAAAGTGCAAAAGATGGCTGATTGTAGTCTTTTTTTTGCACTTTGCATGCTGCATCTGGGTTCGCAAATGAGTTCTAAAGGATTTAACACTGGATTTCAGGGATAAAAAGGATTTAACACTGGATTTCAGGGATAAAAAGCATTCAACAAAATTGACAAACTTGGTATGGTTAAACTAGATACTCTGATATCATTCTGGAAAGTCTGGTGTTTTTCTATACTGTCTCCCTTCATTATCAAGAAACAGAGACACTGTAAGCTAGCCATCTATACATCTATACCTATTACTTTGTTTAATATTCATTTTATAAGTACAGACTATACTTCTCTTGCTGGGTTATCATTAAAATGTTGTTTTTTTCCAACCTTCACAAACACAAGTGTCTTTACACCCCTCCCTACTCTTCCAACCCCCCCCCCCAAACCTTCCTCTGTATTTCCACTCAGATCAGATTTACAACAACTGTCAAAGTCTGGGATGACAGATAAATTAATCTTCTCTTCAAGAGTTTACATCCCAGGCATCTGGGCTTCTGATCTGGTGCAAACAAGCTCCAGATCTCTGTGAGCTGTCACTTACAGTTGATGTTTTCTTGACTAGAGTTATATTATTGTGCCATGCGATTCTTTTCACTTTGAAATTACAGGGTGGAGTTTCCCTAGTTTCTGAGTTCGATTATTTTCAATGGTTACGATATCTTTACATTTGCCATTAAGATAGTTACCCACACATATGCTTAAAGAGGTACTGACACCAGAAAATAACCTTTTTTTATATATATCATGATATAGTCTTTGTAAACTATTTATAATCTTTGTCAAACAAGTATCTGTCAGATGATTTTACATTACCTTTCTTACACCCCTTTTCCTCTATGAGGGGGCTGCCATATTTGTGCAGCAGGAGTCAGTCACTTTAAGTAAAGAGAGTAGCATGGTGAAGACAAAAATACCTTTTCAGTTAAAATGAAAGCACAACTGAGTTTATATTAAGACATAATCAATTTACAGCCAAAAATCATGGAACAGTAGGTTTACCCCAGGAAACCATATATTTTCAAAAAGTAAATATTCTGCAGAATCCAAAATGGTAACCATGTCTTTCTACTCCTAATTACCAAAGATCAAAACTATTCTGAAATTAGCAATTTTTATACTTCTGAAAAATCACTTCAAAACTTTCACTTTGCAAGTTTGTATCTCCCACAAAGCATATGGTAACAAGAAAAAGCATCCTAATTATGAATGCCAAGGGTCCACTGAATAGTTTGATGCCCATTGTGCATAAGATTACCAAAGTATCTGGCGTTTAGAGACCCCAAAATGTTAGCGGCTACTGAAAATTCAACTCATTTACATCATTACTTGTGGGGTAAAAACACAAAAAGATACATTGACCCCTTCAAAACAAACATTTTTGAAAAGTACACATTTGGGGTGAATCCAAAATGGGTAACCATGTCCTTTTACACCACACTAGAGTCATAATCAGGGCCGGAACTAGGGGTAGGCAGAGTAGGCACGTGCCTAGGGTACAAAGCTGAGGGGGCGACGGGAACATACCTGCTTTGTCGCCTACGCCGTGTCTGGTCCCGTCTCTCCCCGACTGCCGCTGGTGTCTTTGCGTAAATGTGCTTCTGCGCACATGCCATTTTGCACATGCGCGCTGGAGTGAAGTTTTGTGCATGCACGCTGGATCGAAGTTTCGCGCATGTGCAGTCGGAGCACGCACTAAACCGTGCCGTGGCCTGCCAGGTTGCCTAGGGCGCCTGGTCCGGTTGGCCCGGCTCTGGTCACAATGCGTTCCCAAATTTGGCAGTTTTGATGGAGCACCGGAAAATTGCCTCAAAGCTAGCATCTTATCTCCCACATAGCATAAGGCACTAAAAAATACCATACTAAATATGAATGCCAGGGGTCCACTGAACAGTTTGATACCCATTGTGCATAGGATTACTAAAGTATCTGGTGCTTAGAGAGAGGGAGAGCCATGTGCTCAGCCATGTGCTCAGCCATGTGCTCAGCCATTACAGTATGTTACTTCTTGGAGGTGAGAGTGAATTCAGCAGCCAAGATGTAGAGGCAGGAGGCTGGGGTAGGTGACCCCATGCCTGGGAGCTCAATCAGGAGGGTCTGTAGCTCCAGATTTTCCAAACTAAATGTGGAAATTGCTCGCGCTAAAGAAAGTGCTGGGAGCTACAGTTCAGCTACGGATTTATCAAAGCTACATTTCTTGAATAAAGATTCTCATTGCTGTGCATGCCTGTTTCTGCTCTGTGTTAGCCTGCCAGCTCTGTGTGTGAGCCCTCGGGTTAGTCTGCCTGGGGAGAGTAGAGGAAAGGGATCCAGCTATTGTATCACAGGCTGTTTGTGTGCCTGCCCCATGGGAGCCAGTAACTTGTCCATCGGGAAAGGTATTTGGGAAAATAGCGCCCTGGACCATTTGTGCTCTTGTTGGGAAAAGGGACAGAGACACTTTGTCACCAAAAGAGTAGATCAGGACTTTGCCTGGTAGGGAATTACCAGGACAGGACTGGCACAGGGTCACCAGGGTAGTGGGTCATGCTTTTAAATGCATATGTATACTTTACAGTTTATTTATCCTTTAATCTGCACTTCCTTGTATAAAGTTGATATTTTTATAAAGCAAGTGTGTGTATTGAATGTTTTCATAATGGGGCCACCTGCAGGTGTATTCCCGGATCCCATTAGGTGGAGGCACTGCCAAAGAAGAGTTTTCCCAGTACCCTTTCATCTAGCAAATGGTATGATGTATAACATTTAGAACAGGGGGGTGGCCAAAAAGGGGTTACATATATATTTCTACTACCAAAATAAATACCTGAGCCCCCCAAAGAAAAGTAGTGCATATGAATTTTCATGTCTGACACTCTGGCTGCTGCTATATAAGCAGCATTATGTGCCGTAAGACTCCCTAACAGTAGGGAGACCTTAGAAAACCATATATTTTCCAAAGTACACATTATGACTTATCCAAAATGGGTAAATACACCTGTCTATGGCAAACTACCAAACTGCAAGACCATGCTAAACTGCAAGACCATGCAGTTTTTATGATATATCTGAAAATAGTCACAAATCTTTTATTTTACCCCAATATACACCCCAGTTTTCATAAGGTACCAACATAAAACATCATGAATAAGCACGCCAGGGGTCTACTGAACACTTTGATGCCCAATATGCATGCATATACCAAACTATGTGGCACAGAGAGACCCCCAAATGAAAATAGGGCATATGAATTTTCACGTTGTTCCCTTAAAATTGTAAAGATTGTAGCTGGTTGCCATGGTTTACCATTCCGGCTTTTAAAGCTTTGCATTCAACCATTCTGTTCGCTAACTCATAGTATGGAATTGGAAGCACAATTGAATCATATGGTGGATAGATTCAAACAGAGGGTATAGTAAGGCACTTTTATACAGGTCATGGAACTCTGAGGTAACTTCTAATATCCTCATATTTTGCAACTGGGTGTACTTTATTTAAAATATAATACACAAGTTTCGGTGAGTCATGTGACAGAAATAACATCAGAACTCACCATTTATAAGGATATAATTTACAAGATATTCATGGCTTTTGTGTATTATAAATATATAAAAGAAAAAGAAGAACAATGCATGTTTGTCACTACATACACGTCAGACTTTAAAGAAATAAGAAATATTGTAACTAAACATTGGAATGTTTTAGAGGGGGACACACAATTGAAAGGTAAACTCCCTAAAAAACCCAAGGTGGTGTACAAAAAGCCAATAAATTTAGGACAGATACTAGTCCATAATTATATTCCCACCGAAAAAAACAAAAATAAGAAGAATGGAAGGGCTTTTACCCATGTGCATTATGCAAGGCCTTCAGATATTCATAAAAAAGAAAAATGAATCTAATATTACAAACAAATTATATAATATTGAACATTGTATTAAATGTACCATCAAAATGTAGTATATTGCCTATAATGCCCCTGTGATTTACAATACATAGGAAAAACCAACAGAAGTTTGAGAGAGAGAATAAATTAACACATTAGGAATATAGAAAAAGGAGTGGAAAATCATAATGTATCGAACCATTTTTAAAATCATCACAGTAATAATAATCGATTATAGTGACAAATAGAAATGATGAATCACAATAATATTAGTCTAATAATTTACTGAACCTGTGAAAGAAAGCAAGAAAAATCTGTGGTCAGTCCGTGCCTTTATTTTAAAAACATGAACCACCAGCATTCAGTCCAACTGATATTATCACTGTGCTACACAGATAAGCAACAAACAGGTGTGGATTGCATAGGCTAACCTAGACTATAGCCTAGGGGCCCATGCGGTTTTTCCAATTTGTGTTTTTATTTTGTTTAAAAAAAACTTTGAAGTGTGAAGATGCTGCTGTTTTTTGATGCTGGTGAAAATTCTGACGCTGGCGACAATTAAATTTTGTGCCCCTGCAAATTAACGCCAGCATCAAAATTCGCATTTCGCAAATTTGCCCATCACTACTCTCTATACTGCTAAAATCTGTTCTGATACTGACAGTCTATCTGACCCACCCCAGAGCACTCCACTAACTTATCACCATTTACAGTAAAAGTTTCACAAAAGGGAAAGTATCCCCCTAAACAGCAGGTCTCTAAATATAAATATATATTGCATAAAACAGCCCAGATGTAAAACACTGTTCATCTAAATAAAATATTTTCATGAAAATATACTTTTCTAGTAGTATGTGTCATTTGGATAATTCTGCATTGACTTTTAATGAGTGAATTTGTCACTTCAATTCGTAAGTGCAATTTTATTACTTTAATAAATCTATAATAATGTACTACACCAGGAGTGAGTCATTCTTTTTATTTACTCTTTTTAGGCTCTGCTGGTTGGCTTGTAAAATTCAGTGTGCTCACACACAAAGCAAATACATGTACTGCACATGCTAGGTTCAGCCACTGAATAGGCCTAGCTCTGTCTTTTACTCCAACACTTCTAGCTGTTACAGTTAGAGCTGCATAATTTCCTGTCAGGTGATCTCTAAAGGAACACACAGACTATCACAAATTGATGATTCAATGTACAAGATGTAAAAGAGCAATACATTTTAAAAAATATTATATAAAAAAATTATATTGTATATTAAAATTAAAAATTATATATTAATTAATAGATCATGTTTTAAAGTATTTAATGGTTAAGTATTCATTCTGAAGGTATAGTTTTCATTTAATACTGTTCTTAGCGAGGTGCGTCTATGGCAAGTAGTCAAGGGGAAGTACAAACATTGTTCCCAGCACCTTCCAGGCTGAGGGTTTCAATAGAGATGAAGCCACAGTATCAATGCACTACCAGCAGCAATCAGTCCCTCTCAAAAAAAGTCAGAGCACAGTCTTTCCTATGTCTCTTAACATTGCCCTGTGGACTGCCTTTTGTCTGTCAGTTACTTTCCATTATTTATTTTTTACTGTTTTTCCAAAATCTAAGTTTAAAGTTGAATGTTCCTGTCTCTGGTGTTTCAGTCTGGCAGCTCAGTAAATCATGTTCAGATTCTAAACTGTTACAATTTTGCAACATTTAGTTGATACATTTCTCAGAAGCATCTCAGGAGTATTAGCAACTATTGTATCAATTCTAACAGCTGCCTGTAATGAAACCCAGAAATTATGCTCAGCAGGGACAAAGATGAGAAATGTATCAACTAAATCAGGGGTGTCCAAACTTTTGGCTCGCAGGGCTACATTGGAAAAATAAAAATTTGTCTGGGGCCACACAACAAACACATTTGATTTGTAAAAGTAAAGGAAATGCACAGAAAAGAACTACAATGCCAGTTGGATAACCAGATGGAGCTATACACTGGAATATGGGACACCTGGATATTAAATAAGACTTATTATATTATTATTACTAACTGGGCAATGGGCAGAGTCCCCCCATCTCCTAAATCCTTTGCAACATGACGTTTCCTCGGGAACCAAGCTGGGCCGCATTCATATGCATCCTGGGCCGCATTTGGCCCTCGGGCCGCAGTTTGGACACCCCTGAACTAAATGTATCATTTTTAGTGATGGGCGAATTTGGGCCGTTTCGCTTCGCCAAAAAATTTGCAAATTTCGCTGTAAATTCATGAAACAGCGAAAAATTCTTAAAATAGCATAGCAACTCCCAGCACATAATTAAACACCTTAAGGACACCCAAACAACGATTTCAAATTCCTAACATTCCCCAGCAGGCTTACCTCCCACAGGCTGCATAGGGCAGGCAAACTATGGCACACACAGGTAAAGATGAGCAGGCAGAGTATTGGACACGCAGGCCGCATAGAGCAGACAGAGTATGGCACACACAGGCAGAGTTGGGCAAGTAGAGTATGGCACACACAGACAGTGTAGAGCAGGCAGAATAATACAAACACAGGCAGCATAGAGCAGGTAGACAGAGTAGGGCAGACAAAGGCAGATGACAAGGAGAACCTCTCAGAACCATGCAAATACCTTATCAGGACCACCAGGTCTGAACTGGGAGTCTAAATAGGCACAGGCATTCCAAATACAAAGAGGCCCAATCACCTCCTGACCAGCCCACTAAATAGTGACTTTCAATGGCATCTTAAGGCAGCCCCTCTGGCATTTGCCAGAACCCACAGATTGCCAGTCCGGGCCTGAGGACCACTCTAAGATTTACTGTACAGGGGATCACATGTATAGACAATACAGGGACTTCCAGTCTGAATCTGAGGTGTGAAAAAGGCAGGGGCCAGTAATAATACCTTTTAAAGTTTATGAAAGGCAAGGGTCCACATTAAGGTAGAATGACAGGCTGCCAGGCAACATCTTTCCCTATCTGGGCTTGGATACTTGGGCACCTCCCTGATGTGGAGATTACTGATATAGTCATATTTGTTACTAATCTGGATTAATAATGTTGGATCAATTTTAAGGGTGATTATATTTTATATATATATATATATACCCACACACACCTTTATATGTATCTATAATGGAGTCTGACACCACCTTTAAAAGTTTCAATGCAGCTTGGCTGTCTTTTATTTTGTATAAAATCATCAGATTCAGCATACTTGCTTCACATAGGAATTAGCAGTCCCAATTCAACACCCACATTGGTGTACACAGAAACACAAATATCCAGCACCTACAGTACATCCTTGGACATCACAAGTCCCAAAATCCTCTGTTTGTCTGTTGTCCAATACATCTATGTTGTTTGTAGCACCATGGTCCTAGAGGAATATTGTTTTGTTTTACTATGTACTTTACAAATGTATATGGATGAAATGACAATAAACTCGTAAACTTCAGATGCCATTTTTGCTGGTGTAATTTATTAAGATGTAAGGTTAAGACTTTTATTTGTATACCTTTATAAACAGGGACAGTTCGGGCCCCTAAGCTTGCTGCCCCTAAGCCACACTGAGGCTGGTTCTGCGGTGCTGCCCCCTCCTCACCACTCTTCTTCCCATTTTTAGTTGGTTGCAATTGCACTCTTATGTACTAGAAGAGCTGAATTTCCGGTTTAAAACCCAAAAATTTGTCTCCCAAAGCTTTTGGTGCCAAACACGTATCCCATACGTGCTGGCAGGCAAGTTCTCTAAGAGTCAAGAATGTATCTAATAAATTCTGTGCTTTTAGAGTAAAACCCTCTGCATTGTCGCAGAGACAAAAAAATTAGCCAAAAAAATGCCCATTGGCTTTAATGCATTTGGACAAAAAAGTTCCCAAGACTAAAAATGCCCATTGCATTTCGCAAATTCTTTGCAGTTTTGTGAATTTCTGCACACTTTTGCAAATTTTTCTGCTAAGCGAAACTGGACAGATCACTAAATCCCTATTTAGCAGGTCCTTCCAACTGATATGTAGACACCCATTCTGAGAATGAAAGGAGGTTCCAACTAACTTTTCGGAAGGGGCTTTTTACAGTTAGAGCTGTGAAGTTAGGGAACTCTTTCCATGAATTAGTCATGCTGGCTGATATATTAGGTAGCTTTTAAAAAGGGTTGGATGGCTTTTTAATAAGCGAGGGAATACAGGGTTATGGAAGAATCCGCATATTACAAGTTGATCCAGGGACTGGTCCGATTGCCATCTTGGAGTCAGGAAGGAATTTTCCCCCCGCTCTGAGTCACATTAGATCAGCTTCAAATTAGGGTTTTAGCCTTCCTCTTTATCAACTTGCAGTTGACAGATTAGTTATAGAATTACAGATATATACTATAGTGCTAAAAGATCATATTTAGGACTATGTTTAATGAAACAGTAAGTTGTTTTGGGGATGCAAATATCAAGAGACTAAACAATGTGCAAGCAAAACATTAACCCCCATATGTAATAAAATGCACTAAGTTTGCTCAGGAGCATTATGGGTTACTGCATCTGGGCAAACTTAGTGTTTTTTATTACATACCCCCCTAAGAGGCCTATTTTAGAGGTAAAAAACAATCTTTTTTCACACATTTGGTTTTGCCCGAGGTTGTTCACCTTTAAATTAACTTTTAGTATGATGTACAGGGTGATAGTCAAACAATTTGTTTTCATTTTTGTATTATTTGTTTGCTTATTTTTTATTTTGGAGTTATTTTGCTTTTTTTTTCAGCAGCTTTATAATTTGCAATGCCTGGTTGCAAGGGTCCAAATTACTCTGCATTCTCTTGAGTAAGAAACTGGAATATGAATAGGATAGGGCCTGACTAGAAAGATGAGTAATAATAAGTAGCAACAATAATGATGAGTTTGTGGTCTCCCATTTGAAAGTTGGAAAGAGTCTAAGGCAAAAAAAAACTATAAAGAAAAAATGAAGACCAATTGAAACATTGCTGAGAATTAGCCATTCTGTAGCATACTAAAAGTGAACTGAAAGGTGAATCACCCGACAGAATGTTCGCAGTTATGTTTTCACAGAAAAAACATTGCACATGCACAAGGATAACATTGTTCAATGTTTGAGTAAACTGGGACAATAAATCATTAAAGTTGTCAGAGACAATTCCTATTGATTTTTATAGAAATTCTCAAATTGATTCTTGATAAATATGTCCCATTACTGTAAAGGAGTGTGCACAAAAAGGGAAAAGGGCAATAATTAGAAATAGTAGAAGGCTAAAAATGCCTAGTGTGATAACAAATGCAAAAACATGTACAGGTATGGGATCCTTTATCTGAAAATGCGTTATCCAAAAAGCTCCAAATTATGGAAACGCCATCTCCCATAGACTTCATTTTATCTAAATAATCCAATTTTTAAAATGATTTCCTTTTTCTCTGTAATAATAAAACAGTAACTTGTACTTCATTCAAGCTAAGATACAATTAATCCTTATTGGAATTAAAAACCAGTCTGTTGGGTTTATTTGGGTGCATATTTATCAAGGGTCGAATTTCGAATTTGAAAAACTTCGGAATTCGAAAATTAGAATCCTACAAATCGAATTAATAGTGCATTCAATTGAATTCAATTCAAAGTTTTTCCCCAAAAAAACTTTGATTTTTCAAAGTCCACCAATTGACTCCAAATAGGTTCTAGGAGGTCCTCCATAGGCTAAAACAGAATTTCGGCAGGTTTTAGATGGCAAATGGTCGAAGTTGAATTTTTAAAGAGACAGTACATGATAAATTTCGATATTCAAATTTTTTTCAAATTCAAATTGAATTTGGACTATTCCCTAGTCACACAAAAAATAGCTTGAAATTCAAATTTTTGTCATTTGAAAATTCACCTCGACCTTTGATAAATCCGAGGGATCTCCCAAAATCTCTTTGTAACTAATAGAAGACAGCTGTTTCTCTGCTTCTTTCAGATACATATCATTAGGCCACAATACAATATTGCCACCTTTATCAGATGGTTTAATCTGTGTATCATTCCACCCTTTTAACTCTTTAATAGCTTTATATTCATCTCCCGATGTATTGTTCTCATAAATATGAGGTTGGATATTCAAAATGTCTTGGATAACCATATTCAGAAACTACAGGATAACTACAGCTACCAACTCACTCTTAAGCTTCTCCAGCTTCCATCCTTATTCAGTAAAAAAATCGGTCCCTAGTGGTGAATTTTTAAGACTCAAACGTAACTGTTCTTCTATCGAATATTTTAAAGAACAGGCTCTAGAACTTAAAACCAGACTTAAACAGAGAGGCTACTCAGGCAAGATAGTGAAGAAAGCGTATCATAGAGCGCTAGTCACTGATAGAAGCCAGCTCTTAACAACTAAAGAAAAAATACAGGAACCGAATAATGTGGTTAGATTTATAACCACTTATAACGCTGATAGCTCTCAGATACAAACCATTCTGGATAAACATTGGCCCATATTATTGGAGGATGATACCCTTGGAACCATACTACAGAAAAGAGCATCAATATGCTATAAGAGGAGTCCGAACTTGAGGGACCTAATCACTAGGGGGCCGATTCATCAAGAGTCGAATATCGAGGGTTAATTAACCCTCGATATTCGACTGGGAACTAAAATCGTTCGACTTCGAATATCGAAGTCGAACGATTTTGTGCAAATCCTGCGATCGATCGATCGAAGGATTTTTCGTTCGATCGAACGATTAATTCAAAGGATTTTAATCCAACGATCGAAGGAAAATCCTTCGATCAAAAAATCACAGGCAAGCCTATGGGGACCTTCCCCATAGGCTAACATTGACTTCGGTAGGTTTTATCTACCGAAGTAGGTGGTCGAAGTATTTTTTAAAGAGACAGTACTTCGATTATCGAATGGTCGAATAGTCGAACGATTTTTACTTCGAATCGTTCGAATCGTTCGAATTCGATCGAATTCGATCGAATTTAACCAATTCGATGGTCGAAGTACCCAAAAAATACTTCGAAATTCGAAGTTTTTTTAATTCGAATCCTTCACTCGAGCTTCATGAATCGGACCCTTGGAGTCATTTCCAAATTTCACGTAATAGCAAGCATAAAAATTGTGGGTGTTTTCCCTGTGGTGACTGCAATATGTGCACTAAAATGAGAAAAATTACCAACTTTGAGGATCGTTTTGGCAACAATCACAAAGTGAACAACTACATAAATTGCCGAACTCAAGGTGTAATATATTGTATTGAATGTCCCTGTAATAAGAGGTATATAGGGATGACCACACAAATGTTAAAAATAAGAATGCAGCAGCATTGCAGTACGATTAGAACAGCAGGGAATGAGAGTAAGAATGACAAAACAATTTCGACGGTAGCTCAACATTTTAAAAAATCACATAATAAAGATCCTTCTACAATGAAATTTTGGGCATTGGAAAAAGTGGAATTAGGAATACGTAGAGGAAACCTGGAACAAGCCCTGTTGAAACGTGAGAGTTATTGGATCTTTAGAATGAATACAGTG
Organism: Xenopus laevis; assembly: GCF_017654675.1. Lineage (NCBI taxonomy): Eukaryota > Metazoa > Chordata > Amphibia > Anura > Pipidae > Xenopus > Xenopus laevis. The sequence goes on along the minus strand of NC_054384.1, from coordinate 45,373,079 downwards.
TCCCCTAAGGGAATAAATGAGAATAATTTATTTACATCCTTTATTTAAAATCTTATCAGTTTATTTGCCTTAGTATCGAAATTTAGAAAAGAAACTTGATTTATTCATTTAATCAACTTTTAAACAAAATAAAAAACAAAAAAATATTTTAAATTACTAATAAATACGTTTTTTAATAATAATTTGATATATATACACAGTAAAGATTGTTTATGGTTGAATTAATTGATCTACTTCGTGTAGAAAGCCCCCAACCGTTTAAAGAATTGTAACCGTATTGTTCAGATGTATGGAGAAGTGTCAGAGGGTAATTACATTTCCATAGACTCCCTGTGTCGGATAATAGCGTAAAGCTATCCGGTTGCTAGGACGACACGCACAAGCTGGGACGCACGTTGAACGTGTGGGCGGGAGGTCTCGCGATAACTCCTCTAAGTGACACACCATACGGAAGTGTTTTAAACTCTGCGGCAGGGAAGCTTTCTCATTACGCCTTGACAAAGCCATTATTGCGAAACGCGCGTCGGCGTTCCGAGTCCTTTTTAACTCAAAACTTTTTATACTTCAGTCGATTGGGTTTTCAAAGTAGTGGAGGGGGTGGGGAGGTTCCAAACCTCAACCAGTGCTCGGTTCTCTGCTTATCTATCTGATACTAAAGCTCACAAGAGCCCGTGGATTTGTGGTTTTTTAGGCCTATATAGTTTTCTTTGAGTCTAGGACTAGAGTAAATTTGAGACCACAGTCCCGGGTACTCTGCCTTCTTTGACTTTGTGGTGTCCCAGGGATAGAAACAAATTAGGTAGTAGATTTGGGACAACTCCACCTCCTTCTTTTTCCATTTTCCAACTTATTTCTGAACCTGAGCAATTGTGTGTTTTTTAATAATTATCCTATTTATTGCGGTCTCTAATCAATTAATTTTTTAACTTTAATCGATTCTAAGCACTAATGAGCACTTTCAATATTATGAATTTTGGTTAATCTGGATGAAATCATTATTATCCATTAACTGTTAAGCACTTGCACTTTAACTTTAAGTGATTGGGAAGGGTGAGATTATTAACCCTTAAAAAAGAGATACACTGTTGTGAAATAGAATTGGTCACAATTAAGGGTATATGTACCAATGTTTTTCTGAAACTTTTATATAGAACCGAATGAAATGTATTACTAATATTTAATTAAATCATAATCAATGAATTTCAATTGATTTAATCTTAGCACAAGCACTTTGGTATCTATATAAAGTTATTAGCAAATTTGCACACATTAGTGACTATTTAAATTAGGTAGGTTTAAATCATTAGAGACTGCTGAGCGAGTTTGAAGCTAGTGGGGTACTTTTTCTTCATTTTTCAATTATTAACTGGCACTGACCTAGGTCAGACCTCAGCTTCCACCGCAGGGTAATTTTACTCAATAAGGGATCACTTTTTGTTCGATTAAGTATAAAAATACTCTCAAAACTTGAATTTTCTAGCATATTATCTCCCACATCATTAAGTACCAAGAAAAAACATTAATGCAAATGCCAGGGGTCTTCTACATGTCCATTATATATAAAACATCCTAAATATAAATAGTGCATATGTGCTGCAAAAAAGCACCTCGTAGGCTGAACAATTTTTGCCCCATGAAAATGGTTGCACTGTGATGTAAAATAAACAGGGCAAGATGCACAACACAGTGCAGAAACAGAGGGCACAGGCCAGTACTGTCCTTACCATTTGCCACCCACTACCATATAAAGTGATTATATTTGACAATGACTATATTTCAAACAGAGCAATGACAAGCACTAGCTGCACAAATTTAGAATGAAATATTGAAATATTCAGCAAATTATTTCTAAGCAAGTTCAGGCTTAATGTTCATGTCCTGTCTTTTATCTAAGCTTCCTTTAGTTGTCAAAACCAAAAGACTGCCAAGTCAAGGCATGAATTAGTTTAGGGAAATGTGATAAGCAATTATTGCCATTTTTTTCTAAGAGCTTTTTACACTAATGCTATGGCACTTTGCATAGCAAATGCTTACATTTGCATTGTAAGTTTGCAAGTTGCTAGGAAAACCTACTTAAAGCCTGCCAAGGCCTTTCATGTTGCTTTGTCTTGCTTTCACTACAGCAAAGCTAACATTTCTTTGACAGGAAGCCTTAAAGGAAAACTATACCCCTCAAACAATGTAGGTCTCTAAAAAAATATATTGCATAAAACAGCTCATATGTAAAACCCTGCTTCATGTAAATAAACCATTTTCATAATAATATACTTTTTTAGTTGTATGTGTCATTGGGTAATCAAAAATAGAAAACTACCATTTTAAAAAAATAAGGGCCATCCACTGGGATCGTACGATTCCCGGTGCACACAAACATACCAAACAAACTATACTTGTTAGGTCACATGAGCCAATTAACAAGAGTTCTGTCTTTTGCTTTCACACTTTTTCCTGTTACAGTTAGAGCTGTAGTATTTCTGGTCAGGTGATCTCTGGGGCAGCACACAAACCATGGTTCAAGACAAGAGATGTAAAAGGGCAATATTTACTTAAATATATATCAGTTTGATAAGATTCTTTAATATGACACTTAATATGATATAAACTACCTGTTGCTCAAGTATTAATTTTGGTGTTTAGTTTTCCTTTAAGAAGTATTCTCAATATCTCTACAGAAAGCAATAATCACAAAATCACAAAATCTATTTTGAAGATACTTCCATGATTAGGTTACATTTAAGATAAAAGCACATTGTTATTCTGCATCAGAATTCTGCATATTACCGTAGATTTATTTTCATACATGAAAATGTCACTTTTAATGTTACCTCAGTAATTTATTTTTCATTTTTGCAAAATTTTAACGTAATGATGGGAAGTAGTCACAGTCACTGTACTTTATAATAAAGTGGTAATTTTTCTGTTAAAAATATATAGAAAAAACATTTTATTTCAAGTTATTTTATTTATCATGGTGCTTGAAATGTGACCTAAACCATCGTCTGATTTTCAAAAAAGTATTCAATAACATATCTGCATGTGGCAAAAGTAAGTGATTATTATATCATTGATGGTGAAATTGGAGTCTGGTGTTTTCAGTCAATGGGAGGACAATCAGGTGTGAGTGAGAGACCCTGTTTTATTCAATGAATGAGGATCCAGCAAAGCCTGGTCACACATACAACACAATTGTGGATGTGTATGATGGCTAAAACAAATAAAGGGTCTGAGGACCTCAGAAACAGTGTTGTGATGCCCCTAAAGCTGTAAAAGGTTGCAAGACTATTTCTAAAGAGTTTGGACTCCAGCAAGTAACAGACAGATTTTGTACACATGTCCAACTGCAAGAAGTCCAATAATCTGAGAGGTTACAAAGGAACCCAGGGTAACTCCTAAGCAACTGAAGGTCTGTCTCACATTGGTGAATGTCGATGTTCATGATTTCACCATCAGGAGAACACTGAACAGCAATGGTGTGTATGGCAGGGTAGCAAGGAGAAAGCCACTGCTCTCCCCCAAAAATATTGCTGGGGGAATGTGTAGTTCGACATGTAGCTAAACCTCCCCACAATCCAATAAAGAGACTGAGCTTGGAGTCTGTAGATTTTACTGGATAGGCAAGTGGATTAGATAAAGAGAGTTAAGTGGAGAGGTGAAACTGTAATACAAACAAAAGGAATGAAACGAGTACAAAGAATAATAATTAGGGATGTAGCGAACTGCCGATTTGGTGTTCGCGAACGCCGTTCGCGAACACCGGCAAAAAATGCGAACGTTCGCGAACAGTTCGCGAACTTCGAACACCGCTAAAATCGTTCGATTCGAACGATCGAAGGATTTTAATCGTTCGATCGAAGGATTTTCATTCGAATCGAACGATCGAAGCCATTCGATCGAATGCTTTTCATTGAATCGAATGCTTACAATCGTTCGAACGAATGGAAATCGTTCGATTTTTAGCGGTCGAAGGAATTCGAATGGTCGAATGGTCGAACGATCGAACGCGAACTCAAAATGCGAACGTTCCCAAACGTTCGCGAACATTCGGCGGACGCGAACGGTCGAAGTTCGCGCGAACTAGTTCGCGGACGAACAGTTCGCTACATCCCTAATAATAATGCAGAAGCATAGCAAATACATAGCTATAACTAGCTGGCTGGCATGAAATGTATGTACAGCAATGTATCTGGGGGTGCTGGCAGTTGTGGAGGTGATTTGTTGCAACTTTGAGTCTAGCGATGCTACCATAAAAGGAGAATGCAGAACTGTATGCTTCTTCCACAGCATGGACTATAAAATGGAGTCTTAGCTCCCACAAAGCACTGACTTAGGTCACATGTTGGGAGTATGGTAGCCCGATTAGTTCAAATGCAGTTCTGCCATAAGCCATGTGGAGGAGAAGTATAGACATGAAATGACCTTGCGTAATTACAGCAAGCGTCCTAGCGGAGGGAGTTAGTCAAATGTGAGCAATGAAATGTAGCAGCATGATGACAGCTTATGCTGGAGACATGACACTGACCAGGACCAGGACCAGATCTATCATTTTTCAGATTCCAAATATCATTTTATTGCTGACACAGGACTTGGAAGTTTTCTGGCACAAACAGCAGAGGATTACTGGTTCTTATGTAAATGTATCCCTTATTATAAACTTTACTAAAAGGGTCACTTGGCAAAAAGCTAGAGCCTTGTTTATCACATAATGAACACAACACTACTAATCAATTACGAATACTAATAATACAATTTATCAAAGGTCAAGGTGCATTTTTGAATGAAAACAATTTGAATTTCAAGCTATTTTTTGTGTACTTCAACAAGGGAATAGTACAAATTCGATTAGAATTTGAAAAAAATGTGAAAATTCGAACATTGAAATTTATTATGTACTGTCTCTTTAAAAATTCAACTATTCACCATCTAAAACCTGCGAATTGCTGTTTTAGCCTATGGAGGACCTCCTAGAACCTATTTTGAGTCAATTGGTGGACTTTGAAAAATCAAAGTTTTTTTGGGGGAAAACTTCAAATCATATTCGAATCTGCCCAAATATGGACCTATTCGATAGAAACGGACCAATTTGACCAACTTAATTTCGGCTGGTCTTTTTGAATACGAATTTCGAAAATTGACGATTAATAAATATGCCCCATAAACTACAACTAGCAGTTAGCCAGGTTAAAATAGTTGAAAGGTTGAACCTAACTTACTATGTTACTATGTTACTATGTTAAAGCAATGCTATATTTCTGCAAATACTATAGAATTTCAAATATTTTGCACTACGTACATCTTACTATTTAAAATTGTAAAGATATTTGTCTAACTCTTACAATCCCTGTGCCAAGTCTCCCTAAAAAAATTGCTGCCTTAGACACAATTCACCATATATAATGATTAGAGGTCATATCCAAAAAATCTCCCTGGTGTGTGCTGGTAGTCACCGAAACGGATGCCTCTCCTTGGATAAGTCCCATTATCCCAGTGTGCCATAATGCACAGTATGACTAATATATCGCTTGGATTAAAATATATAGATTTTAAAATTTGAAATAATTTAATAGTACTCCACCTACGTTGAGGATGCATCATTTCTGCATTCAGTTTGCGATTTGGTCAAATCCGAGCTGTTTATGAAGGATTAGGATTCAGCTAAATCAAAGAGCATGGCCAAACCAAACCCTTATAGTCAAGTTAGTTTAGGTTATGTGATTAAGAGGATTACATTTGTTCTCCTTTTTTTTCAAATGTAAAGACTTTTTTTTCTTTCCCCTTCCATTGCATAATTAGCATGTGCAAATTAGGGATCCAGCTGAATCCATCCTGGAAGATTCAGAAAATAGTGATTCCGTGCATTTTATATAGTAAAGAAGTAATTAATAAACAGCAGAAAGAAAAATACTGTAATCATTAAAAAGTGGTCACTTTGTAGCAATCATAAATTATACAATACGTCGAAGTTGTTTTTATGCTTTTTGAAGTAGGAATACTGTTGTTTTATTAGCCATAATTTAAAGGCTTATCTATCCTTAAAATGGCTAGGTCATTTAGGAATTCTTTAGCTAGCTCAGATTTTACAGCTAAACTTTCTTTCCACAGTAGAAGAACAAAAGAAAGTGTTCAGTCTCAGAGTTTGGACAACTAGGATTGCACAAGCTGCAATGGGATCAAGCCTATGATAAATAAAAGGTACATCATACCGGGCAGGCAGAAATGTAGAGTCTTTGAAACTATATCCTTAGGCTAAATATCCCCTGTTCTGTCTCCATAACTGATATATGCTTACCACATTTTCAATTATTTATTAGGATGAAGTATTAAACAGAGCTCCTAAACCTCAGGCCTTAAAAAGTCTGGTAAGCCCACAGCACCTTGCCTTGACATACAGTATGAACATTTATTTTTGAGATTCATAGATCTTTTTATTTATTTTTATTGATTCATGCTTTGATTTAAAATTTCTCTGCACTATATATATATATATATATATATATATATATATATATATATATATATATATATATATATATATATATATATATATATATATATACATATACAGTATGTGTGTTTGTGTGTGTATATATATAGCTAGAGAGATAGATAGATAGATAGATAGATAGATAGAGTAGATGATAGATAGATAGATAGATAGATAGATAGATAGATAGATAGATATACAGATAGTTAATAAAGTAACCTCTATTGTAAAATACGCGCTGGCGGGGGAGGCGGCAGGGGATGCAACAGAGGGGCAGATGTGATTTACAGCTGGGGAGGGGGTGAGGGCCTTGATCCACCAGCTCTCCTGGCCCCACTGGCCCAGACCCACTTCACACAGTCTGCCTGCCCTCCAAACCTCCACCCAGGCCTGGATTTGTGGTGAGGCCCCAGAGGCCAGGGCCTAGGGTGGCAGAAATTGAGGGGTGGCATGTAGCCCAGCCACAGAGGTAGTTGGCTCCCTTCTAGAGCACTAAACGCTAGCCGTTTAGTGATCCAGTATGAAAGAATGTGCATGCTCGCAATCCTGTGGGAGGACGCCAGCCTCTTGGCACCCGCTTCAGAAATCCACGCCTGCCTCCACCCCCTCCTGATCGAAGAAATGGAGAGCACAATTAGGCAGGGGGTTGGTGGTGATTTGCGGCTTAGCCTGAAGGGGGCGGGGGGCCCTGATGCGGCAGCCCAGTCTGACACTGTCCATGACCATATACTATAAAAGCACAAGACGAAGGCCGAGTACTTTTATACAGGTCATGGAACCCTGAGGTAACTTCTAATATTCTCATATTTTCCAACAAGGATTACTATACAGTATTTATTAAAATACACAGTTCTCGTGAGTTATGTGACAAAAATGACATCACTAGCCTCTCAATCACCTTACACGCAGGTTAAACTAATATCTGACAGCCCAAAACATACCAACACCCAGAAAATTAATTCTATCATTAGATATTAATGTGACTATTCCCCTGCCCTCTATCACAGGTAATAACTCACAATACAACAATGCATAAAACACTCTCTCCTATGGTAGATATTTTACATTCAAACACTACATCCTGCTAGCCATACTAGTTATTCCCCTTCCACACATACAAAGAGTTAATACATACAGTATACTGTTGACACGAGCTTTCACGTGGGCGATTTGTTCATTAGAGCACAAGGACAAAATTTATTAATTTTATATTTAATATTACCACTTTAAACTTTGCATGTCTGTATACAAAGATATGTTATAAAGAAGACGTACATTAAAGGGATCCTGTCATCGGAACGCATCAGTTAATAGTGCTACTCTAGCAAAATTCTGCAATGAAATCCATTTCTCAAAAGAGCAAACAGATTAGGGGATTATGATCTCAACCTGCCAATTATGGGCCAGTAAGTTTGACATTTGTAGTGGGCAAATTATTTGAAGGCTTGTTAAGGGATCACATTCAAAATGTTATCCTAGTGAATGACATTATGAGCAACAATTAGCATGGCTCAAGTCAGACTAATTTGATTGCTTTTTTGATGAGGTAAGTAAGATGCTGGACAGTGGGGGGGGGAGGGGCAGTAGATGTGATCTATTTGGATTTTGCCAAAGAGCTTGATACCTTTCCCACAAATGACTGCTTTCTAAACTAAGGTCTGTTGGGCTTAATGAAGTCATTTGCACATGGATAGGAAACTGGCTACAGTATTGGGTACAGAGGATGGTTGTTAATGGCACATTCTCTACTTGGAGTAAAGTTCTTAGTGGGGTCCCTCAGGGCTCGGTATTAGGTCCACTTTTACATGTTCATCAATTACTTAGGGAGCGTGTTGTAAGTAATGTATCAGTGTTTGCAGATGACATAAAACTATCCAGCCCAATTATTTCCATCCAGGATGCGGCATCCTTGCAACAGGATCTTGACAAACTGGCAATCTGGGCAGCTAAGTGGCAAATGAGATTCAATGTTGATAAATGTAAAGTCATGCACCTGGGATGTAAAAATATCCAAGCCACTGATACTCTTAATGGGACTGCACTAGGCAAATGAAAATGGACCTTGGAGTCCTTGTAGATGATAAACTTGGCTGTAGCAAGCAATGCCAGTCAGCAGCATCAAGGGCAAATAAGGTCTTGAGCTGTATTAAAAGGGACTTTGATTCACGGGAGGAGGGGGTTATTCTTCCACTGTATAGAGCACTGGTTAGGTCCCATCTAGAATATGCTGTACAGTTTTGGTCTCCAACACTCAAACAGGACATTATTGTATTAGAGAGGGTACAGAGAAGGGCAACTAAGCTGGTAAAAGGTATGGGAAATCTTAGCTATGAGGAAAGACTGGCCAAATTGGGGATGCTCACTCTGGAGAAGAGGTGCTTAAGGGGTGATATGATAACTATTTATAAATAAATAAGGGGATCCTATATAATAATCTTCAAGTGTCTCTGCGTCCAGTCCCTGTGTCCGTGGGATTGCGCTACTGCGCATGTGCCCCACGGACCTTCTCTGGCGGCCTATATAAGACAAGAGGGATCAGAATACAGGCATTTTGTATCAGTCGCAGTAACAAGGGACCGTATACTGAGTGTTTCATTGAAGTCCAGGGCAGCCTCTACTGATAGGATTCTAACACTAATGTATGACATCAATAGTAGAGGCGGCAGACACCCCCATACCCAGGTGCCACATGAGATCCCCCGTTTTCTTACCTGCTGGTAGTCCGGGTCCTGTGGGCGGAAATCCCCATTTAGACTCTCCCACTGTAGGTTGAGGTGGGGGAGCCGGTGCAGCAGGTTGACCCACCATGGTGGGGTGTAGCTGATGGCAGCGGCCATGTCGGTAGGAAGCAGCACGACTCAAAGCCGGGGGCCTTCCAGCCATGGGGTACCCGAAGACAGAGGGAGGAGGGCAGCTGTCTCACGCTCTCTTCCCCTCCTCCATTCCCTATTCCCACTAACGTGAGAGCTCGGAGCTCCTACACCGCCCCCTACTCATAGCCAGCAGCGAGTCTGTGTAACCGGAGCTGCCACTGGGACCCCCCTTTCCACCCAGTCCCTGGCACTGCACCCGAGCTCCGGCTCTTTGTTCGCCTGAGACTCGATGTGCCTCAGCTCCTCCTCTCCAGTTCCAGCCCGGTCCTTCCCTTTCATTTCTCCTCCTCCATTGACTGGGGCAGATACTTTCCCCTCTCCTCAATCCCGCCCCTGCCTTTAATCCCGCCCCTGCCTTTAGCCCCGCCCCCTCTGATAACCTGAGCTCATCCATCTCAATTCCTTATCTGGGAGGAATTTAGTCCCTCTAACCTGATGCGTGATTTTCTCCTTTCCCACCCTCGGATCTCATGCTTTCCTCTTTTCCTTTGTCATATAGGCACAACCCGTGACCATCTGTCACACAACTACAGTTCCCATCATCCTCCGCTTGCTGTTAGGGAAGCTGAAGGGTAAAGGTTCACATTTAAAGGGGTCGTTCACATTTAAGTTAACTTTTAGTATGTTATAGAATGGCTAATTCTAAGCAACTTTTCAATTGGTCTTTACATTTTTTATGTTTTTTTTAATTATTCGCCTTCTTCTGATTCATTCCAGCTTTCCAATGGGGGTCACAGACCCCAGCTGAAAAAAGAATACTCTGTTATTGCCACGGGCGATCTGTGGGCTGCTGCTGCCTGAGGCAACAACCCCGATGCCGTCCCCTCTCTGCACTTAAAAGTTTAGCGTCGGAGCGGGTCAAAAGGGGCTGCGTCGCTAGCGCAACAAGCGCATTTTGCGTTTTCTGCACTAGCAAAGCCGAATTTCCGGTTTAAAAACCGGAAAATCGGTTCTTAAAGGGGTTGTTCATCTGTAAATTAACTTTTACTATGGCATAGAGAGTGATATTCTGACACAATTTGCAATTGGTTTTCATTTTTTATTATTTGTGGTTTTTGAGTTATTTAGCTTTTTATTCAGCAGCTCTGCAGTTTACAGTTTCAGCAGTCTGGTTGCTAGGGTCCAAATTACCCTAGCAACCATACACTGATTTGATTAAGAGAGTGGAATATGAATAGGAGAGGCCTTAATACATAGACGAGTAATGAAAAGTAGCAATAACAATGCATCTGTAGCCTTACAGAGCATTCGTTTTGTATATGGGGTCTGTGATCCCCATTTGAAATCTGGGAAGTCCGAAGAAGAAGGCAAATAATTAAATAACTATAAAAAAAGAAAAAACGAAGGTCATTTAAAAAGTTGCTTAGAATTAGCCATTCTGTTACATACTAAAAGTTAACTTAAATGGGTTGTTCACCTTTGAGTTAACTTTTAGTCTGATGAGTCATATGCTGAGACAATTTGCAGTTGGTTTTAATTTTTTTTTATTATTTGTGGCTTTTGAGTTTTATTTAGCTTTTTATTCAGCAGCTCTCCAGTTTGCATTTTCAGCAGTCTGGTTGCTAGGGTGCAACTTACCCTAATAACCATGCACTGATTTGACAGGATTATAAACAGGGGAGTGTGTGGACAGAAACATCCTATATAATAAAGTTCAAGTGTCTCTGCGTCCAGTCCCTGTGTCCGTGGGATTGCGCTACTGCGCATGTGCCCCACGGACCGTCTCTGGCGAATTTTTTTTAGACTAGAACAATTCTGTTTATATAAATGTTTGACTGCATATGTTCTAGCGCCCGTTAATTTAACGGGCTAAATGTCTAGTCATATAATAATCTCTCTTTATTTACCAGTAGGTCTTTCCAGTTGACACAAAGTCACACATTCCGATTAGAAGAAAAGAGGTTTTGCCTAAATATTCGGAAGGGGTTTTTTACAGTGAGAGCTGTGAAGATGTGGAATTCTCTCCCTGAATCAGTTGTACTGGCTGATACATTAGTTAGCTTTAAGAAGGATGGTTTTTTAGCAAGTGAGGGAATACAAGGCTTTGGAAGATAGCTCACAGTACAAGTTGATTGAAGGACTAGTCCGATTGCCATTTTGGAGTCAGGAAGGATTTTTTCCCCCTCTAAGTCAAATTGGAGAGGCTTCAGATGTTTTTTTTGCCTTCCTCTGGATCCGCTGGCAGTTAAGCAGGTTAAAAAAGTTAAAAAGTTGAAATTGATGGACGTGTGTCATTTTTCAACCTAACTTACTATGTTACTATGTTACTTTGGGGGTTATTTACTAAACTTTGAATGCAAAAATCACAAAGAAATTGTGATTTTTTAAAAAATTACAAATTTTTCAGAATTTATTAAACCCTGAGAATGGAAAAGTCTGAATATACCGTATATACTCGTGTATAAGCCGACCCGTGTATAAGCCGAGGTACCTAATTTACCTAAGAAAACTGGAAAAATGTATTGACTCGTGTATAAGCCTAGGGGCCCCATGTCAGATTTCAAAATGTGAATGTGACCCGGCCGCAACAATTGGGGGACACTGGGCAGGTACCTGTTACTGTCTGTGACTGACTGTGTCGCCGCCCGGATTTCATGTTTGCTTCCCTCTGCCACCCCCATTTCATGTTTGCTTCCCTCTGCCACTTCCCCCCCCTGCCCTCCCCATCTGTCGCTCTCCCCACCCCGTCGCTCTCCCCACCCCGGCACTCACGTCTGCTGCTCTTCCCTCTGTCCTTCCCTCTGTCACAGTAAAACGTGACCCGGCCCCAGCAGGACTGCCTGTGACTGCCTGTGTCGCCGCCCGGAGCAGGTCCAGGAGCTCCGGGCGGCGCGTCCTTCCCTGCCGGCGTTCGCTTTCAAAATGGCGGCGCCCATGGCCGCCACGTGGGTAGTGGCCGGCGCCGCTACCCACGTGGCGGCCATGGGCGCCGCCATTTTGAAAGCGAACGCCGGCAGGGAAGGACGCGCCGCCCGGAGCTCCTGGACCTGCTCCGGGCGGCGACACAGGCAGTCACAGGCAGTCCTGCTGGGGCCGCGGAAAGGTATGACCCGCGTATAAGCCGAGTTTGAGTTTTTCAGCACATTTTGGGTGCTGAAAAACTCGGCTTATACGCGAGTATATACGGTAAGTCAATGGGAGAAGTCCCAATGATTTGTTGATGTGCGCTGGGTTTCATGCAATACCCCAAAGTTTTCTGCGTTTTCGGGTGAAAATTCTGAAAAAATCTTGAAATTCGGATGAAAAAATTAGGATGAAAAAATCTGATTTTATTCCGGGAATGCAAACTTTTGGGAAAATGTAATAATAAATAAGCGTAAAAAAATCAAGTGGGTTTGATCAGAGTTTGTAGCAGAAAATAATGGGATAAATTCTGACTAAATAACATAATACATACATTTCATGTATTGTAGGAAATAATGTAATTAAGAAATTATACCTAAAAAGTGCCTTACAATTATAAGATAAAAATCCCTACAATCCGGGGGGGCATGACCGGATGCCGTGCTGAACAGACGTGCGACATAACAGCTCCAGCTTTCAATAGCACCAAGACCTGAGAATCGACGGCGATGGGCAAAGACAATAAAAAGAAGCAATACCAGTCCACACTAGCGACTCCGGCGAAGCTGAAAACCCCGTCAGTGTCATCTTTCTTTGAAAAGAGAGATAACCCAAGATGGCGGCCGCACCGCAGCCCCAGCCCTGCCGACTCGGTGAGTAGCGATGTACCCTGCTCGCAACATCAAGAGCTGCACAACATTTTAGCGGCTATGCCAACCAAAGCAGACCTTTTGGAATTGGCTAAAACTATTAAAGCGGCCCAGAAAGCTGAACTCTCGGGCATAAAGGTTGCACTAAAAGACATTGGGTCACGGCGATGGATTTGAGATGGATTTGCAATTACACGACAACTCGCAGGCACTTAAAAAAACCATGGGCCGAGTGAACGCACACCATAAATATGTATATCTGCTACGACGCCATCTGGAAGATCTTGATAATAGAGGGTGCCGCAACAATTTGCGCATTCGAGGAGTGCCAGAGTCTGTTAAGCAAGCAGACATCGAGCAAACGCTATGTGGGATTTTTAACCCTCTTCTGGACAAGCCACCTCATGCAGTCATCGACTTTGACCGAGCTCACAGAGCTCTTAACGCCTCGCTAAGAGGAGATCAACCCAGGGACTTCATTTGCTGCCTTCACAGCCACAAATTAAAGGAGGACATTCTGAAAAAAGTAAGGCAGGGCAGATTACTTTTGAAGGCCATAACTTGGAAGTTTACCAGGATCTCGCATGGCTTACGCTACAACAGAGGCGCACGCTGCGTCCCCTGACATCCTTACTTAAGGGAAAGAATGTGAAATACAGATGGGGATTTCCATTCGCACTTATTGCTTATTTAAATGGAAGATTCATCAGCCTTAAAGAACCAGATGACCTCCCACAATTCTGCAATCAATTGGAAATTACCCCGCCTGATCTAGCAGAATGGAGATCGCTCGTCTACAACGGAGATGGATTCCAGAGATTGGTCAACACCTACCAAGTGCCGACGAGGCACAGATAAACAACCTGCCGAATGAAGATGGCTGCATGTTCGGGATTTGGAGATCCTCATCTTTGCTGCCGTAGGAGGGTAACTATAACCCCACTTCTGACGGCTTATCAGCCCTGGGGCCCAGAGAACTATGTTTTCCCCCAGACTATTCATATTTTTTGCGTTTTGAGGTAGTTCTGCAGACTTTGCTATTTTTGTGATGTAACTTGCACTACTACCTACACCTACCTTAACTTTGTTGTCTATTCAGTTTGACTTATGTGTATGTGGCTGTTTGATTAATAAGGGATAAGACCTTCCCTTTCCATGCTACCTGCCCTAAGACCCCTGTACCTTTCTGATTTCACAGGATCTACCACTCCCTGCCCCCTCCCCCCCTTTTTTTTATATTTTTTTCTCAATTTTCCCACAGTCTTTTTATAATTTTTGCGATTGCGATGGATGTGTGGACTATGCAAATCCTCCTATCACGATTGTTACTCATACCACCACCTGTTTAATTTCATATTGATGCATACTTGCATTCTGCTGTTGTGATGACTGCTATTTGAGTGATACCAGGTGGTTATCTCCTTCTCTATGCTAAGCTGTCTTTAGCTCTACGTCCCTACCTCATTTCATTAAAATTATTTTTTTCCTTCCCCCCCTCCTTTTTTTTTTTATTCAAATTTCACTCAGACTTTTTATGTTTATTGCGATAACGCTGGATGTGTATACTATGCAATTCTTCCTATCATGATTGTTACTCATATTACATGTTTAACTTCATATTGACGTATACTCGTTTTGAATTTTAGTGCTATGAATAATGCTAACTGGCTGCTATAGGACGAATGTCTTCTTCTTTATGTTACGCTGTCCTTTGATCTCTGTCCTTGCCTCGTTTCACTAGGATCTTTATCCTTTTTTTTTTAACTCATTGAGATTGAACCGGACATGCAGACTGTGAACTCTCATACCGAGCTTATTACTCATACCGACTCTGATACCATGTCGATGCATACTCAGCTTGATTTTTCCCCGTTTGTATAATGCGACCTGTTCACTATAGGAGTACATCTTCTCCCCTCCTTTTTATAATACCTAGCCTATAGCCCTTCAAACACACCTCAGTCTACCTGACCTGCCCCCCTTTTTTTTTTTTTTTCTCTTCTTTCTTTTTCTTTTCTCTCTCCTTTCGCTCACGTTCGCTCTGACCTGTACACCCTTGATACACGCTATGCTCAGCATGGTCTTTCACATATTCTGGTTGTACTGCCTTTTTAAATATTGTTATATTTGAGGGAGACTGGGAGCTGTGGATAACACGTACCTTAAGTTGGTTTCGGACTCTCCCCCCACTGCCTTTTTCTCCGTTGTGATACAACTCCCCCCACTTTTTGGCGAGGGAACCCACGGAGTATCTTTACCGTATCCCCCCTACCTGTTCGACTACTTGCACATTGATATAGGAGTCTTCTCAGGGAGGAACTGATATGTATACAAAATTTTGTTTATGTTACAAGTTCCAGCTTTATTTTCTATGTTGGGCAGATCTCTTTACTGTTATTCGGCTTCGGATGCACGGTGGAGAAGCACTATGGTTACATTAGCTTACGCCTACCAAACGGCACCAATGAGTGACAAACTCTGCATAATGTCGTTGAATGTCAGGGGTCTCAATACGATACAAAAACGAAATAGCCTTAAATTGGAGTTGAAACGCAATAAGATACACATTGCCATTCTACAAGAGACACATTTTAAGCAGCAGGCGACGTTTAGGATAGGTATTAAAGGCTTCTCAAATATCAATTCAAACCCGCAGATGGTTTGGGACCACATAAATGTGTGATAAGAGGGGAGCTGATCAAGCTCGGCACACAAAAAAAGAAGGAAAAACAGCAGAAATATAATCAACTGCTCCAGACTCTGATGACGCTGGAACGGCAACATAAATGCCAACATTCAGACAACACCCTTCATCAAATTACGGCAATCAGAAAAGAAATCAAAACCCTGTTAAACAACTATACTACTAAAGCAATTTTCTATCAGAAGCAACTTTACTTCGAGCATGGGAACAAATGTGGCCGCCTACTAGCCTCCGCCTTAAAAATTAAACAACGGAAAAATCACATTATGAGCATTAAGGACCGCACTGGTACACTTGCACATGACACAGGTCGAATCAGCCAAATTTTCCGGAATCTTTATAAATCTTTATATAATATTGACCAGGAACTGGATCAACTCGCAGAGTCTGACCGACGCGACAAGATTGACACCTATTTGCGAACCATCCCTAAGCCTCACCTATCGATAGATGATCTCGATCACCTAGAGTCCCCTATCTCCCTGGAGGAAATTCAATTTGCTCTCAAACACACCCCAACCCACAAAGCTCCGGGCCCAGACGGATTTACTAGTTTGTACTATAAAAGGTTTTCCAAGGCTCTCCTGCCATTCTTTCAGAAACATGTCCATGCGATTATAGCTGAGGGTAAACTGCCTATAGACGCAACACAAGCTAATATTACACTAATTCATAAAAAGGGGAAAGACCCTTTGGACGTCAAGAGCTATAGGCCGATATCCCTTCTCAATGTGGATACTAAACTGTTCGCGAAAGTTCTGGCAGAAAGGCTAAAACCTCTTTTGACAGGAATCATACACCCTGAACAAGTGAGGTTTGTTCCTAAGAGGGAAGCTAGAGACAACACTCTTCGGGTGTACAACATAATACATTATTGCAGAAAGAAGGACATTCCGCTGGCGTTATTATCTACCGACGTGGAAAAGGCGTTCGACAGGGTGAACTAGGATATGATATTCAAATGCCTCCGGTGGATAGGAATTCCTACGATATGTCCAAAGCCTATATGCTCGACCACAGGCGCGTATCCGAGTTAATGGGATGCTGTCTGAACCGTTTGACATTAAGAATGGCACACGACAGGGATGCCCACTGTCTCCCCTCCTCTTTGTCATTACACTCGAACCATTCCTGCAGTGCATTAGACAAAATGCGAACATCCCGGGTGTACATATACGCGATCATTCACATAAAACGGCAGCTTACGCGGACGATCTGTTGTTTTTTATAACACTAAACTTACAGATGGAGTCCCCCTGAATGTTTACCCACTTCTCAAAACAGTGAAAACCGACTTGCAGAAGTGGGACAAACCGGGCTTCTCCTGGTTTGGACGCATCAGCATCGTTAAAATGAATATATTCACGTTTTCTATATCTGTTCCAGACGATCCCATTCCAGATACCCAGACCGTTTTTCAAGGAACTACATTCTCTCATCTCTCAGTTTATTTGGAAGCATCAGAAAGCCAGACAGAAATTTGATTCCCTTACTCAGCCAAAAGAGGCAGGGGGTGTAGGTTTGCCGGACTTTTGGGCGTATTACAAAGCCGTGGTCTTACAACGAATGAGGGACTTAATGAAGTCTACGACTCTTAAATTATGGCCACTTGTAGCACAAGATGGATATGAATACCCGCTGGAAATATACACATGGTTACCCAAACCTTACCGTTGCAAGCCAATATTTCCAAACCCAATTATCAAGGAAATTGCCAACACCTGGGACGCTTTGAAACATAAAAAGTGCCTTCTTAATCCACATTCCAGGTTAACCGATATTGTACAATAAGGATTTCCCCCCAGGATTACTGCCCCTGCAGTTCAAGAACTGGACACAAACAGAAACTTTATGGGCTTTTCAATTGCTTAATGGTAGATCCATCAAACAGTTAGCGAATATCTTGCCTCCAGAAAAGATCACGCCACTTGAGAGATTACGGCTGCATCAAATACGGCATTTCCTAGATACTAAAATGATAACTGACGCCACAGGATCCGAGGATACCTCGTTTGAACAATTGTTCACCAGAACTGAACACACCCCGCATGCCATTGCAATAATTTATAAACTGTTGCTCAGTCGCCCCTCTACACCAGCGAGTGATTTCAAACGAAAATGGGAAAGAGAACTGCAATGCACCTTCGCAGACTCGGAATGGAAGACTGTTGTCACAAACTCCTACAGATCTACTTTGTGTGCCAGGTTACAGGAGAACAACTATAAATTACTTTCGCAATGGTACAGGGTACAAAGTATACTATCTAAAATATTTCCAACTGTTCCTGACACCTGTTGGAGATGCGGTCAATCCAGTGGAACTCTCAGCCACATTATGTGGCATTGCCCCAACCTACAACCGTACTGGACTCAAATAAAACAGTTATTACCCAGATTCACAGATATGGCAATACCGGACTCGCCGTCATTTTTCTTATTGCACTGTAATGAAATGTCTCCCGCACAATATCGCACAGCGCTCATCTCAGCTTTAATTACAGTAGCCAAATCCTTGATACCTTTATTTTCTAAATCGAAAGTAATCCCTACACTTAAGGACTGGGCACTTAAAGTACACAAAATTTACCAATTTGAACACTACAAGACAGAGACGAGTAATCCGCAATACCAAGAAAGCTTGACACAGAAATGGTTCTATTGGCTCCAGTTTACTGAATCGCAGGAATACCGGACCCTTACTTCTTGATACGGCCAATGTCAGCTCGTAGCTTCTCTGAGACCCCTGATATCCAATTGATATTTCATTGATATATGATCACAATACTCAGTTAATGTATAGTGCTTACCACCCTATCCTTTCTGTGCTTACTTCTCCACCCACCATTTTGCTACTATCTGCTGGATTGTAGATGTGCCCAACATAGTTTGTTTTTCTGTTTTTTGTTTAATGATTTCTTACTCGCAAAATACGACTGCGAGATATATATCCTGCTGGTGTCTTTTCATAAGCTTTATATTGGGATACCGTATGTTCAAACACTGTATTATATGCTTGAATTCTTTACTGCAGGAATCTCATGCCATTGTACTTTCTGTATTTTGCAAAACATGTAAATAAAGAATTTAAAAAAAAAAAATACCTACAATCCAATAAACATTTTATATTTGTATATATTTGCATCTATACTTATAGCACTACTGTTATACACACATTGCACATTCAATGCACTAAAGTAATAATGCATACAGGGGTCACCATCTTGCAATAAAAAGCATTGAAATATGTCTGGTGTCTTTTCATAATCTTTATATTGGGATACCGTATGTTCAAACACTGTATTATATGTTTGAATTCTTTACTGCAGGAATCTCATGCCATTGTACTTTCTGTATTTTGCAAAACATGTAAATAAAGAATTTAAAAAAAAAATACCTACAATCCAATAAACATTTTATATTTGTATATATTTGCATCTATACTTATAGCACTACTGTTATACACACATTGCACATTCAATGCAGTAAAGTAATAATGCATACAGGGGTCACCATCTTGCAATAAAAAGCATTGAAATATGAAGTAAAAAAGATTAAGTGCCATCTTTTAAAAGATACAAGATGAAAGATATCCTTACCATTGATGCTAAAATGTACCTATAAAAAAATCTGTAATCCTAACTCCATTCTTAAGCAATAATGTCTTTATAAACACTGAAACAATTATTACATTTTGATAGACAAAGAAGTTGCTTGACAAATTTTTCTTTTGTCTGTAACATGTAATGTAAAGAGATTGTTTTTGAGCGGAAAAACTGTGTAGAAATTCTGTTAATTGAATTTATGTGATAAATATATCAGGAATTTTTCACTTTTCACTTCGATAAGAACAGCCAGGACATATTAAATGTCTGTAACAAACAGTGTATTAAGTCAGAGATAAAGAGCTAGCATTAATCTTATTTAAACATATGTTCCTTTGTC
Organism: Xenopus laevis; assembly: GCF_017654675.1. Lineage (NCBI taxonomy): Eukaryota > Metazoa > Chordata > Amphibia > Anura > Pipidae > Xenopus > Xenopus laevis. The sequence goes on along the minus strand of NC_054384.1, from coordinate 45,353,366 downwards.
GTGTTTAGACAACTGAAGCTTCCAAAGGCACAAAAAGGAAAAACAATGAGAGGTGCAAACTGTTTTTATATTTGTCAAGTGTTTTCCAAATACCTTGAAACTAAACAACAACACAAACAAGATTAACAAGATTAAGTATTTGCAGCCAAAGAACTGTATTTTAGAATTAACTCATATTCCAGCCCTTATGTGGTAAGGTATCTGTATATCTAGAAATTTTCTTGTTAGCACTGCAAGGAGTACAATCCATTTACTGACTATATCTGGGCAGGTTTACAAATGAAAATGCTCTTTAAACAAGATTTTCTCCTTTAGAACACAAATAGTTTTTATTTCTAACAGTTAGATTCTTTTACAATCCGATTTCCCAATGCCTTATTTGGGTAAAAAAAGTTAAATTGTAGCAACGTCATAGTGCATAGTTTTACAGAACATCTTATTAATTTAAGACCAGCTGCTCCTTTGAAAACTAAGATCACCATCTGATAATTCCTTCATCCTATGAGGTTTTTCATCTTTTCTCCTTTTCATTACTATATAATAGAAATAAAGCCATGAAAGAAAATGATTTTCATTTCAAATGTATGCAAATCAAGACCACTGCACATTTTTGGGATGTGGGCAATTTAGTCTGTCTAAAGATGAACCTGTAATGTTAACTTGATCTCTAGTGAAGTTAAATGGTGTGTTCTATTCATAAAGCTAATTAAGGCTACAGATAGCATTTTCAGTATGGCATATGCTGATACAGCTCTTCACTAAAAATTATTTCTAAAGAATTGTGATGGATGCAAAGTGAAATCTGAATTTTAATTTCAGCATCAATTGCTAAGATCTGTACAGACAGTAATTCATACTCCTTTCGCTGTGTACACATTTTCTTCTTTTCTCATTATAAGTGTATATTTTAAATAATTCAATTTTTTTGCTCGTTTTATTTTTTACCTGCAAATCATTTAATTTAATGGTCATACATATTTAATAGCACAACTTTTTCAGTATTTTAACACTTTATTTTGCTCCATTTAAATATTACTGAGGGTGCCTGAAATCAAACTTTCTGTAATGATCAAAGGTTCCAAGGCAAATGTGTTGGAATGGGGGGGTGGAATGGGGGGGGTGCAAAGGGACCTTAGTCTCCAGCAGCACTTTTAACCGTTGTACCCCATTTATGAATATTTATGTGAGCATGTTGTGCATGACAAAAAATATAGGTAAATGCACTGCCAGCAAAGAGGATACCTCTGCAGTGTCTACAGTATAGTGCTCTATAAGAGCAATCCTCCAGGCAGACTTGTAAAAAACAGGTGTCTATTGAAGTCAGGACCAGAACTAGGGGAAGGCAGAAGAGGCACCTGCCTAGGTCGCAAAGATGTGGGGGGCTGGGCAGGTACCTATTCAAAAGTTTTCTGCCTACTCCTAGTCCAGGTGACTCGTTCAGCTGCTGCTTTTGCCCTCCTTCTCCCTCCGCCCCTCTAGCACTCCCCCCTCCTCTGTCACTTACTCTCCTCCCTCCATCACTTCCCTCCTCTGGCCTTCCCCTTTGTTACTGTGCCTTGTGTTCTTTTGGCAGTTGTGCACTCGCGCATGTGCGGGGTATCCGACCGGGTGCCTAGGTGACCTGTCGCCATGGCCCAGCCTTGATTGAAGTAGAAAAAGTAGAAGCAGCTTTATGCATTTTCTGTCCTCACAACACTGTGTTATAGGAGCTTAAGACATTAATGTGCATCAGTGCCATATAATTTAAAATAAGACCACCCATAATATGAATTCAAATTTGATGATCTCCGAGCAGGCCAGCAATGTATAACTAGGCTCTTACCAGAAAGCATTTCAAAAAACATACAAAATAGTACTATAATTCAAATGGTCTCTGTATGATGTAAAAATAGATAGTTACAAAATTTTAAACTCTGACAGTGCACACACACAAATAAGCATAAGCATGACAATAGCAACTACTCATTACTACTTTCAAATACATGAAATAACTGTTGTTTTTTTCCAGCCACTGCTGACACATGGTACTCAAGAGAATGTAATGAATTAAAACAGACAGATGAGTAAGCTATGCATATTGAAGTGATACTTTAATGTGCTTTAGAAATGAATGTCAACTGACACCAGTGACAGGCCGTACAAGGTTTTAATTCATTTTGCACTGTATCTAGGCTTCATACTTTATCTTCTTTGTTCTCTTTTCATCAAGCTATCAGCATCTCATTCTGACAGCCCAAGACATTTAAGGCACATTAGTGTAAAATGAAAGTTATCATGCTTGATTTATCATTAAAAGGCAAAATGACTGCCAGCCCAGGTAAATGTAGGTATGTTTAAAAGATTAGATATGTAAATGAAAAGCAGAAAATAGTTGCTGCCAAAAAAAACCTTGAGATGGAACAAAAACAAACAAAAAAACCATGGTATTACTGTGCACAGCAATATTTTATTTTACAGTCCAGGGCCACCAAAAGATATACAGTATAATAGATACTTCATAATTTTGATATTAATTAAAAAATAATTTTGATCTTATTTTAGCAACAAATAATGATAAATATCATCATCATTTATTTATATATGTCAGGGAGCCGAGAGCACCCTCCAGGGAGGTAGTCAGGATCGAGGAGGAAGCCCTCTTGAGGGTGCTAGGTCGCGGTGTCCAAAGGGTTAATCAAAGGAGTAGTCAGAATCCAGGCAAGAGTTCACGGGCAGGCAGATAACAGCAAAGTCCAGGCAAAGGGTCAGGAAAACAATCAGGAACAAGATTTAGCAATCGAAGCTCACAGGGAACCCAGGATACACACAGGAAATGATTCCTATACTTGGGCGCCATTCTGGCGTCTAGGTAGCGTTTTTATTTTCGAATTTGGCGCCATAGTGACGTCATTGGCGTCCTTGCGCCGACGTCGGCTAGCTGACGTCATCGCGCCAGCGCCGCTACCCACGTGGCGGCCATGGGCGCCGCCATTTTGGGAGCGATGCCGGCAGGGAAGGACGCGCCGCCCGGAGCTCCTGGACCTGCTCCGGGCGGCGATCGTGACAGTAGCCCGCCCCTCACGGGGGGCCTCTGGACCACCAGGACTTGGCTTCTGGGGAAATTTGGAGTGGAAATCCCTCACAAGACGAGGAGCATGAACATCAGAGTGTCCTTCCCAGGAGCATTCTTCAGGGCCAAAGCCTTTCCACTTGATGAGGTACTGAAGAGAGCCCCTGGAGATTCTGGAGTCAAGGATCTTTTCCACCTCATATTCTTGTTGAACATCCACAGAGATAGTAGGAGGAGGAGACTGGTTCACAGAAAAGCGGTTGGTGGTAGCGGGTTTCACCAAAGAGACATGAAACACGTTGGGAATTCGCATCTCAGGGGGAAGCTGAAGTCTGACAGCCACAGGATTAATCACTTCCGAGATGGAGAATGGACCCACAAACTTTGGACCCAACTTAGGAGAAGGCACCTTCAACCGAATGTTCCTAGAAGACAACCAAACTTTATCACCAACCTTGTAGGGAGGAGAGGGTCTACGTCTACGATCTGCAAACGTCTTGTGAACCAGAGCGCTCTTCTCCAAGTTCGACTTGGTTGCAGCCCAAATAGCAGACATGTGGGCTGCATGGTCATCAGCAGCCGGGACGTTCAGCTGCTCCATTTGTCTGGGGATGATAAGCGGAGGAGAACTGGAGAGTAATACCCAGATCTTTACACAGGGAACGCCAAAACTTTGCTGTAAACTGAGAACCTCTGTCGGAGACCACTTCCACAGGGAAACCATGCAAGCGGAAAACATACTGAATGAAGAGCTGAGACAACTCCACAGCAGAGGGAAGCTTCCTCAGGGGAATGAAATGGGCCATCTTGCTAAAACGGTCAATCACAACCCAGATCACCGTGTTCCCACAAGAGGGAGGAAGCTCAACTATGAAGTCCATTGCTAAATGAGTCCATGGACGAGAGGGAATAGGCAAAGGTTGCAATAACCCACTGGGGCGGGAATGGCTAGACTTGGATGTGGCACAAACGGTACAAGCAGCAACGAAGTCTTTGACATCTTTTCGGATAGTCGGCCACCAGACTAAACGTCGAAGGAGTTCAAGAGTCTTTTCTGGACCAGGATGTCCAGCTTGCTTGGAACAGTGGGTCTGTTGAAGAATGGGCAGACGTAACTCGGAGGGAACAAACGCCATCCCAATGGGGGTATCAGGAGGAGCAGAAGATTGACCAGCCAGAATTTGATCAGCGAATTGAGGGTACAAGGAAGCGATGATCTTGACAGGAGGAATAATAGGCTCTAGTCTTTCAGGAGTACGATCCACCGGAGTGAAACTTCGAGACAGAGCATCGGCCTTCCGATTCTTGGAGCCAGGGCGAAAAGTCAAGACAAAGTTAAATCGAGAGAAGAAGAGAGACCACCTTGCTTGTCTGGGATTCAGCCTCTTGAGAGATTGAATGAACTCAAGATTCTTATGATCTGTGTAGATCGTGACTGGGATCAAAGAACCTTCAAGGAGGTAACGCCACTCTTCTAAGGCAAGCTTAACCGCCAGGAGTTCTCGATTTCCTACATCATAATTTTGCTCCGCAGGAGAGAACTTCTTAGAGAAATACGCACATGGGTGCAGCTTCCCATCAGAGGGATGTCTTTGGGACAAGATAGCTCCAGCTCCAACTTCAGAAGCATCCACCTCGATGAAGAAAGGTAACTCCGGATCAGGATGGCGGAGAACCGAAGCTGAAGTGAAGGCATCCTTCAAGGATTGAAAAGCTTCAATAGCAGGCGGGGGCCATGAGCTGGGTTTACCCCCTTTTCGGATGAAGGCTAGGATAGGAGCAATATGAGAAGAGAATCCCTTAATGAATTGCCGATAGTAATTAGCAAACCCAATGAATCTCTGGATTGCCTTAGTGCTCAGCGGTAGGGGCCACTCTTGGATTGCAGACACTTTCACAGGATCCATCTCGAAACCCTCTGGGGAGATGATATAGCCCAGAAAAGGAATCTTGGACACTTCAAACACACATTTCTCCAGTTTGGCAAAGAGAGAGTTCTTCCTCAAACGAGAGAGTACTTCCTTCACCTGAGAGCGATGGCTTGCAAGGTCCTTGGAGAAAATCAAGATGTCATCTAGGTACGCGACCACAAACTTTCCCAAGAGATCCCGGAAAATGTCGTTCACGAATTCTTGAAAGACAGCGGGGGCATTGCAGAGACCAAAGGGCATTACGAGGTACTCATAGTGCCCATCACGAGTGTTGAATGCTGTCTTCCATTCGTCACCTTCCCGGATGCGGATAAGGTTATACGCCCCACGGAGATCCAACTTAGTGAAGATTTTAGCCCCCTTCAGTTGGTCAAAGAGTTCAGCAATCAGGGGCAAGGGAAACCGGTTCTTAACGGTGATTTTATTAAGACCCCGGTAGTCAATACAAGGACGTAGGCCTCCATCCTTCTTTTCCACGAAGAAGAATCCAGCTCCGGCAGGAGAAGTAGAAGGGCGAATAAACCCCCGCTGGAGATTCTCTTGGATATATTGCTTCATGGCAGTGGTCTCTGCTGGAGAGAGAGAGGATAAGTACGACCTCTAGGGGGCATGGTTCCAGGTAGAAGATCGACAGGACAATCGTATTGTCGATGTGGAGGAAGGAATTCTGCAGACTTCTTACAGAATACATCAGAGAATTCCCTGTAAAAGGAGGGTAGAGTCTTCAGATCAGACATAGAGATATTCACCCTCTGGAGGGGTTCAGCAGGAAGACAATGCTGCTGGCAAAATGGGCTCCAACGGGAAATCTGTCCTGCGGACCAATCAATGGTGGGATTATGCAGGCGTAGCCAAGGGAGACCCAAAACAACTGGAACGGAAGGGCAGTAAATAATTAGGAACGATAGTCTTTCTTTATGCAGCGTCCCAACCTGCACAGGCAATTCCTGTCGTCATAGAGATAAATTCAGCCTCCAGGGGTCTGTCGTCAATGGCAGTGACACGAAGAGGAGTAGACAATGGGAATAAGGGTACTTCCATGTTTTTGGCAAAAAGAGCGTCCATGAAGTTCCCAGCAGCTCCAGAGTCAATGAAAGCTGAGTCGACAATGGTTTTAGTAGCTAGACGAATCTGTAAAGGAAGGAGAAACCTGTGAGTGTTCTCTTGAGACTTCGGAGTAGTGCCCCCTACATGAGTTACCCTAGATATACCTTGGGGAACAGAACTCGTGGGTTTCACCGGACAAGAGTTCGCAAAGTGAGACTGTCCACCACAATACAGACATAAGCCAGCCATCCGTCTACGGAGCCTTTCTTGTTCAGAGAGACGAGCCCTTCCAACTTCATCGGTTCCTCCGGAGGAGAAGTAGAAGCTTGAGTAGCTGGAGTATGCAAGAGAGGTCTTTGGAAGCGGGGAGCCAACAAGGGTTGAAATCTTTTACAACTTGATGCTCTCTGAGACGAGTGTCCACCTTAATGGATAGTGCAATCAGATCTTCCAAGAGGTCAGGGAACTCCCTGGAGACAAGATCACCTTTAATGCGAATAGACAGACCTTGATAGAATACGGCCTTATAGGCATCGTCATTCCAGGAAGTCTCAGCCATAAAAGTTCTAAAGTCAATAGCATAGTCACTGACACTGCGGTTTCCCTGCCGGAGTTGCAGAAGACGTGAAGGGGCATTAGTGACCCGACCCGGGGCATCAAACACAGTACGAAATGCTTGAAGAAAAGCCTTGGCATCGAAAGTCAGTGGAGAATTCTTTTCCCAAAGAGATGTTGCCCACTCAAGCGGTTTGCCCACCAAACGAGACATCACATAGCCCACCTTGGAACGTTCATTGGGGAAGTGCGAGGGTTGAAACTCGAACTGGATCTGGCACTGTGTAGCGAAGCCTCTGCAGGCCTGTGGGTCCCCACTGAAGCGAGGAGGAGGCGGAATACGAGGCTCACCAGACGAGAAACCTGTGGTAGACGAGACGACCGTCATGGGAGGATTTACAGCAGCTTGGGGAGCAGAAGGCGCCGGAGGCACTCGAGAGAGAAGGGTATAAAGTGCCTGCCCTATGCGGTACTGCTGGGCTTCATATTCCATGTAATTTTTCTTACCGCACACCCAATCTCACTGATCCTGCAGAGGTGGTGCGTTCTTCCGTCGACCCGGCAAGGTCCCCTAGCAACGTGAATGTTGATAAAAGGATCCGCACACACTTCTTTCTTTTGCAGTGGGGGGTCACCCCTTCACTTTATTTGTTTAATCACCACACCATCAATGTTTCGGGGGGGAAACACCCTCCCTTCATCAGGATCCTGATGAAGGGAGGGTGTTTCCCCCCCGAAACGTTGATGGTGTGGTGATTAAACAAATAAAGTGAAGGGGTGACCCCCCACTGCAAAAGAAAGAAGTGTGTGCGGATCCTTTTATCAACATTCACGGGCTTCATATTCCTCCATGCGGGATGCCAGTCCGCGGAGCGCTCGTCCAACATCAGGCGTAGCTTCCTCAGTAGGATCCATGGCCCAAGTATAATGTCAGGGAGCCGGGAGCTCCCTCCAGGGAGGTAGTCAGGATCGAGGAGGAAGCCCTCTTGAGGGTGCAAGGTCGCGGTGTCCAAAGGGTTAATCAAAGGAGTAGTCAGAATCCAGGCAAGAGTTCACGGGCAGGCAGATAACAGCAAAGTCCAAAGTCCAGGCAAAGGGTCAGGAAAACAATCAGGAACTAGATTTAGCAATAGAAGCTCACAGGGAACCCAGAATACACACAGGAAATGATTCCTATACTTGGGCGCCATTCTGGCGTCCAGGTAGCGTTTGTTTTTTTGAATTTGGCGCCATAGTGACGTCAATGGCGTCCTTGCGCCGACGTCGGCGCACTGACGTCATCGCACCAGCGCCGCTACCCACGTGGGGCCATGGGGCCATTTTGGGAGCGATGCCGGCAGGGAAGGACGCGCCGCCCGGAGCTCCTGGACCTGCTCCGGGCGGCGATCGTGACAATATAGCGCCGACAAGATACGCAGTGCTTTAAATATGCATAAAAACCGTCAAGCATAGATAGCTGCACACCAATCACCATACCATCAATGTCAATAAGGATCAATAAATTACTATTCATTATTATTATTATTAACATATATTTATATAGCACCAACATATTGCATAGCACTGTAAAGTGATTATACAACTAAATCACATGAATTATATACATAGAACATATGGAGTTACATACATCACAATCAATACAGGTACAAAAAGGTGAGGAAGGCCCTATGCATAGGCATACAGTCTAAAGGGAAGGAAATAATACACAAGGTGTGGGAGTGGGCAAGATCGAATTAAGTGGGTGAGAAATGTGGTATTTTATGTAGTGTTGCGTTTGGTAGTTAAGCAGAGTGAGGGTAGGCTTCTCGAAAGAAGTGCCTTTCCAGAGATTTCTTGAAAGCAGAAAGGTTGGGAGAAAGTCGGACAGACCGTGGGAGAGAGTTCCAGAGGAGGGGTGCAGCCCTTGCAAAGTCTTGAATGCGAGCATGTGAGGAGGTAATGAGAGAAGAGTTGAGTAGTAGGTCAGTAGAGGAGCGTAGTAAGCGGTTGGGTGAGTATATAGAGATGAGTTCAGAGATGTAGGGTGGGGCAGAGTTCATTATGGACTGGAGAGGTGACAGTCTCTGGAGGGGAAGGCCAATTAAAAGAGAGTTACAGTAGTCTAGAAGCGATATGATGAGAGAGTGAATAAGAATTTTGGCAGCATCTTGGGTGATAAATGATCGTATTTTGGATATGTTCCTTAGGTGGAAGTGACATGATTTAATAAGTTACTGGATATGAAGAGTGAATGACATCGCAGAATCTAGGATAACCCCAAGGCACCGGACCTGGGGAGAGGGGGTGATGGATACTTCCAGGATGTTGCTGGTGTTAGTTGGAGGAAAGAGAACCATTTCAGTTTTAGAGAGGTTTAATTTAAGGTAGCATTGCGACATCCTTGTAGAGATAGCGGACAGACAGGAGGAGACGCGAGTTAGGAGTTCTGGGTTGAGATCCGGAGATGAGAGATAGATCTGAGTATCGTCAGCATAGAGGTGGTAGTGGAAACCATACGAGTTGATTAATTTGCAGAGGGAGGAAGTATAGAGGGAGAATAGTAATGGTCCCAGGACAGAGCCTTGAGGAACTCCAACAGAAAGAGGTAGGGGAGAAGATGATACTCCATTGTAGGAGACACTGAAGGAACGATTGCTGATGTAATAAGAGAACCAGGACAGGGCTGTGTCACGAAAGCCAAGCGAATGGAGGGACTGGAGGAGGAGAGGGTGATCTACAGTGTGAAATGTGGCTGAGAGATCAAGCAGTATTAGTAGTGAGAAATGATTGTTGGCTTAAGCGGTTAAAAGGTCATTAGTTAGTCGAGTCAGGGCAGTTTCCGTGGAGTGTTGTGGCTTAAAACCAGATTGTAGGGGGTCCAGCAGGTTATTGTCAGAGAGGAATGAGGTTAGTCGGTTGTAGACTAGGTGCTCAAGTAGTTTAGAGATGAAAGGTAGCAGAGAGATAGGTCGGAGGTTGTCAAGATTGGAGGGATCAAGAGAGGTTTTTTTCAGAATGGGGGTGACAAGAGCATGTTTTAGTTGAGAAGGAAACAGTCCAGTCGAGAGCGAAAGATTAAATAGATGAGTTAAGGCTTTGATTAGACAAGGATTGGTATTGCGGAGAAGTTTTGAGGGAATTGGATCAAGCGGGCAGGTGGTAAGTTGAGAAGAGGCCAGAAGCTTTGAGACTTCCTCATCAGTGACAGGGGTGAAGGAGCACAGGAGAGATTGGGGAGTGTGGAGGGAGGGTGGTGGAAGTCTATGGGGGTTGAGTAGTGTAATGTCCCTTCTGATAGTGTCAATTTTGTTTTTGAAGTGCTCAGCAATATCTTGAGCAGAGACAGGTGTGCATGGAGGGGGTGGAGAAGGGGAAAGGAGAGTGTTAAAGGTGGAGAAAAGTTGTGCTGGTTTTTTAGAAAGGGAGTTAATGAGTGAAGTAAAGTATGTTTGTTTGGCTTGGAAGAGGCTGGTGTTATAGGAGCGCAGGGCAGATTTGTAGCTCCAAAAGTCTGATTCTGAACGGGATTTGCGCCAGCGACGCTCAAGTGCACGTGAATGACTTTGGAGCGCTTTTGTATGAGCAGTGTGCCAAGGTTGAAGTGGTTTGGGTCTAGAACGTTTAGTTTTTATAGGAGCAAGCTCATTATGGGCAGTGGTGAGAGTACTATAGTAGACAGAGGTAGCCACATTAGTACATGAGATGGCTGAGATATTAGAGTGAAGAGAGTCAAAGGAAGAAGAGAGATGTGACATGTCTAGAGCTTGCAAGTCACGGTAAGTACGTGTTTGGGGAATAGCAGGGGGTGAGGAGGAAGTTAGTGAGAGTTGAAATGTGAGCATTTTGTGATCAGAGAGGGGAAATGGAGAGTTAGTAAAACTGGTGGTTGAACAGAGTCTGGTAAATATGAGATCCAGAGCATTACCGTTGGAGTGAGAGGGGGAGTCTGTGCACAAAGATAAGCCTAGGGAGGAGGTTAGTGAAAGAAGTTTAGAGACAGAAGAGTTGTTAATGTTGTTAACGGGTATATTAAAGTCACCTAATATGATGGATGGGATGTTAGATGAAAGAAAGTAAGGAAGCCAGGCAGCAAAGTTGTCCAGAAATTGTGCAGTTGGTCCTGGTGGTCGATATATAACAGCAATGCAGAGTGAAACAGGAGAAAAGAGCCTAATGCAGTGAGCCTCAAATGAGGAGAATGATAGAGAGGGAACAGGTGGAAGAACTTTAAAAGTACAGCGGGGAGAGAGAAGCAAACCTACAGATGAAGCCACTTGGATTTGTGAGTTAAATGCGTCATGAGTTAATTGAAGAAACTGTGTTATCTAAAGTTATCTTAACTCATTTAATGCATTTAACCTTTTCATTAGCATACCAAAGCACCATTGTTCACAATGGTGAATGCTTTAATTAGATGGGATGTTGTGACACAGTTTTCTGTGTTAAATGAGATAAATGGGATATCTGTGTTTAGTTATTCTGTGTCAAACAGACAAACCAAAGTGGCTGCATCTGTACCCCACCTCCAGGTCTGTTACCAGGTCTGGGAGTATGAGTAAGGTGTAGGCCCCCATAGGACAGGGCAGCAGGTGAGGCAGTGTCGGTAGGAGAAAGCCAGGTTTCAGTAAGTGCGAGTAGGTTAAAGGAATTTGCAATGAAATGGTCATGTATAGCAGTGAGTTTGTTGCAGAAGGATCTGGCATTCCAGAGAGCACAGGAAAGATTAACTGGGTTTTTGGGTATATGAGTTAGAGTTCTGTACTGTTTGAATTTGCTTTGCTACAAATGTATGGATTTCAGATCAAGTCAATGCATTTTTCTGATCATCACTTTAGAGCAGAAATAGCAGCATGGTCGGACAATGGGACATAGGGAAAAATCCCAGTGGGCCCCAGCACTCGTGGGCCCTGGCAGCTCAGGCCATCTCTCCAAAGGTATGGGGATTAAAGGGGACTGAGGGGAATTTGCTAGGGCGGTGGACCTGTGGGGATTTGCAGCTGGGATGGGGGCCTGTGGGGGGTCTTGATGGGGCAGTCCTGGTGGGCCCAGACCCCCAGTTTGATGTTGGATAGCAGGACTAATCTTTACTTTCTATTCTATTGATAAATTGTGGTCTGAATGTTACTCGAGTTGAGATTTAGGATGTAAATGAAACAAAAAAATGCTTGGAAGCTGGGTTTTTCTGGAAAATGGATCTTTCCGAATTTGGATCCCCATGCCTTAGGTCTGCTAAAAACAATTTTGATATTAAATAAACTCAATAGAGTTGTTTCACCACCAAAATGGATTCATGCAGCATATATGTTACAGTTAAGGGTTGTCCAGAATAATTCAGAGCCAGTCAACAAGGACCTCCAGTTGAGAGAGATAGATACATAGTTAAATTGGGTTGAAAAAAGACCATAGTCCATCAGGTTCAAACCCTCAAAAATGAAACCCAGCATCCATACATTCACGTGGTATGCTTTGGATAATGAGCTGTTCCACACCTTCTCCATACTTTTTTCTTGCCATCTTTCTAATAGAGGTTGATCTTGGTTTCATCTGTCCAAATAATGTTTTTCCAGAACTGTGCTGGCATTTTTAGATTTTTTTGCAAAGTCCAATGTATTTATTTTCAAGCAGTCTTCTCTTTATGGTAGACTTGGATATGGATACGCCTACCTCCTCGAGAGTGTTGTTCACTTGTTTGGATGTTGTGAAGGAGTTTCTCTTCACCATGGAAATGATTCAGTGATCATCCACCACTGTTGTCTTCTGAGGACGTCCAGGTCTTTTTGCATTGCTGAGTTCACCTGTGCTTTCTTTCTTTCTGTAAGGCCCGAAGGCGCAGTTGAAGTAAGGACCAAAGAGGAGGCAACAATCCAAGATCGCGGTACAGAAAAGGGTTTATCAAAGAATGGTCGTAAAACAGGCAGAATGGTCAAGACAGGCAGTACAGATTCAAAGTCGATAACAGGCAAGGTTCAAACACGGATAAGCAAGACAGAATATATCGCACCCAGGAACTATATGAAATAGACCTATAATTGGGCAAGGTCAGGATGGAAATGAGGGTCTTTATAGTCCAGTCTATTGGCGCCAAAATTGACGCGCTGGCGTCAGACGCAGACGCCAGCGTCCCCACGCTGACGCCTTGACGCCGGCGCCCGATTCTGACGCCGGCGTCCGTTCCGTCGCCGGCGACCAATCACAGGGCAAGAAGGAGATGATGCAGGATGATTGCGACCACCCGGAGCCATGTGCAGGGAAGAGGAATCGCCATTTTGGACGCCATCTTGGAGCAGGTCAGTAGACTCCATTACAGTACCCCCTTCCTTAGGGGGGGCCTCAGGACCACCGGGACCAGGACGGGAAGGAAACTGCCTATGAAACCTGCGAACAAGGATGGGGGCATGGACATCAGACTTCTTCACCCAAGAGCATTCCTCGGGACCGAAACCCTTCCATTCGACAAGGTACTGGAGAGCGCCCCTGGAAAAACGAGAGTCCAGAATCCTGCTGACTTCAAATTCTAAATGGTCATCGATAACAACAGGAGCTGTGGAAGAAGAAGAGGGGGAAGACACTGCAGGTTTAAGGAGAGACACATGAAAGGCATTAGGGATCCGCATCTCGGGAGGAAGAAGAAGACGAACTGCCACAGGGTTGATGACCTCGATGATGGGAAAGGGACCGATGAATTTGGGGCCAAGTTTAGGAGTGGGAATCTTGAGGCGAATATTCCGTGTAGACAACCAGACCTTGTCACCAGGAGCATAGGGTGGGGCGGCAATTCTTTTCCTGTCGGCAAACTTCTTTTGAGAAGATGAACTCTTTTCCAGATTAGCAGTGGTGGCCTGCCAGATGGCCAGCATATGAGCGGCTTGATCATTAGCAGCAGGAACATTTGTGAGTAAGAGATCCTGAGGGAATGCCAAAGGATTCCGGCCATACACACAGAAGAAAGGAGATTTCTGGGAAGAAGAATGTAAAGAATTGTTATGGGCAAACTCCGCCCAGGGAAGAAGGTCCGACCAGTCATCTTGACACAAAGACACATGGCAACGAAGAAATTGCTCCAAGGCCTGGTTAACACGTTCAGCGGCACCATTGGACTGAGGATGATAAGAAGAAGAAAATTGAAGAGAGATATTTAAAGCATTACACAGTGACCTCCAAAATTTAGACACAAATTGGGGACCACGATCGGACACAATTTCTGCTGGAAAGCCATGGAGGCGAAAAATATGTTTAATAAACAGTTCGGAAAGTTCAGGAGCAGAAGGCAGTTTGCGGAGAGGAGTGAAATGAGCCATCTTACTGAATCTGTCGATAACGACCCAAATGACAGTGTGGCCGGAGGAAATGGGCAAATCGACAATAAAGTCCATGGCGAGGTGAGTCCAGGGTCGAGATGGGATGGGCAGTGGAAGAAGAAAACCCTTGGGAGGAGAATGTCCGGATTTAGACACAGCACACGTGGACCATGAGGAGACAAAATCTTTAACGTCCTTTCTTAAGGTTGGCCACCATACTAGACGAGATAAGAGCTCGGTCGTCTTCTGAATTCCAGGATGTCCAGCCTGTTTGGAACTATGAGACTGAGACAAAATAGCAAGACGAAATTCTGGAGGGACAAAAGCAACACCAAGAGGAGTTTCCGCAGGAGCAGAATCTTGAGCGGACAACAATTGGGAGGCACAGGAAGGGAACAAGGCAGCAATAATCTTGATGGAGGGTACCACAGGTTCAGGTTCCTCGGACACAGAATCTTCAGGAATAAAGCTTCTGGATAAGGCATCGGCCTTCCTGTTTCTGGAGCCAGGACGAAAGGTAATGACAAAATTAAAACGGGAAAAGAAAAGTGCCCACCTGGCTTGCCGGGGATTCAGGCGTTTGAGGGTTTGGATGAACTCAAGATTCTTATGGTCGGTAAAAATTGTCACAGGAACCGAAGAACCCTCCAGTAAGTGTCTCCATTCTTCCAAGGCTAATTTGATGGCAAGTAGTTCACGATTCCCCACATCATAGTTCTGTTCTGGGGCAGAAAATTTTTTAGAAAAGAACGCACAAGGGTGGAGTTTACCGTCAGAAATGGATCTCTGTGATAAAACTGCTCCAGCTCCGACATCAGAGGCGTCAACTTCCATGAAGAAGGGATGTAGGGGTTCTGGGTGCCGAAGAATTGGAGCGGAAGAAAAGGCCTCTTTGAGGGACTTGAAGGATTCCAGGGCTTGAGGAGACCAGTGTTGAGGTTTGCCCCCTTACGAATCAGGGCCAGAATTGGAGAAAGTCTGGAAGAAAAATTTTTTATAAACTGTCTGTAATAATTGGCAAAGCCAACAAACCTCTGAATGGCTTTGACACTGGTAGGAAGAGGCCAGTCCAGGATTGCAGACACCTTGGCAGGATCCATCTTGAAACCTAGAGGAGAAATGATATAGCCAAGGAAAGGAATAGACGAGACTTCAAAAGTGCATTTCTCCAATTTAGCAAAGAGATTGTTCTTCCTTAGTCTGGAGAGGACTTCACGTACTTGGGCACGATGTTCCAAAAGATCTTTAGAAAAAACAAGAATGTCATCCAGATAAACGACCACACATAGACCCAACAAATCCCGAAAAATATCATTAACAAACTCCTGGAAGACCGCAGGAGCATTACAGAGACCAAAGGGCATGACCAAATACTCATAATGTCCATCACGGGTATTAAAGGCGGTCTTCCACTCGTCCCCTTCACGGATCCGGATAAGATTGTATGCCCCCCGAAGATCCAGCTTTGTAAAGATATTGGCACCCCTAAGCTGATCAAACAGTTCAGAAATAAGAGGAAGAGGGTACCTGTTTTTAACTGTGATCTTGTTGAGTCCTCTGTAGTCGATGCAGGGCCGCAAACTACCATCCTTTTTCTCAACAAAGAAGAAACCTGCTCCGGCAGGGGAGGTGGAAGGACGGATGAATCCTCTCTGAAGATTCTCCTGGATGTATAACTTCATAGCAGAAGTTTCCGAAGGAGAGAGTGGGTAGGTGCGGCCCCTGGGGGGCATAGAGCCGGATAGAAGTTCCACTGGGCAATCGTAAGGCCGATGGGGAGGAAGAATCTCAGCAGAAGACTTGTTAAATACATCGGCAAATGCTTGGTATACAGAGGGAAGAGAAGAATTAGAGGACACAGAGGAAATTTTGACAACCGGAACAGTGGGTAGGCAGTTCTGTAAACAAAAAGGACTCCATCTGGAAACTTGCAATGTGGACCAGTCAATGACTGGATTATGTACACATAACCATGGCAGTCCCAGGACAACCGGAGTGGAAGGGCAATCAATGAGGAGGAAGGATAGTCTCTCCAAATGCAAGGTGCCCACCTTAAAAGAAAGTTCCTGAGTAGAATGTGAGACGAAGGCAGACGACAGAGGACGATCATCAATCGCCAGGACACGAAGAGGAACTGCCAAGGGTTGGAGAGGAATGAAATGACGTCTTGCAAAGGATCGATCCATGAAGTTTCCTGCAGCACCGGAATCTAGAAAGGCTTGTGAGGAAAACTTTAAAGAGCCAAACTGGATCTGTACCGGAAGAAGGAAACGTAGAGTAGAGGAATGGGGAGAATGACAAATCCCACCCAGGTAAGTCTCCCCGAGCTTACCTAGGCTTTGGCGTTTCCCGGCTTCACTGGACACTCCTGGGCAAAGTGGGCTTTACCCCCACAGTAAAGGCACAGGCCGGCAGCCCTTCTCCGGAGTTTCTCCTGTTCGGACAGGCGGGCCCGCCCAATCTGCATGGGTTCTTCAGCCGGCAAGGAGGAAGAAGCAGAATCCATAGGAGCAGGAGGAAGCACAGGGGGAACTGGATTGAGAAGCAGGGGTCTCTGGAAGCGGGGGGCCAAAGAAGGTTGGAACCGGGGGTACCTCTTTGTACGCTCTCGGTCGAGTTCAAGCTGGAACTCCCTCTGCCGGGTATCCACCTTCACCGCCAATGCCACCAGATCCTCCCACCGAGAAGGAATTTCCCGGGAAACGAGGTCATTCTTAATGCGTATAGCCAAGCCGTTGTAAAAGGCCGCGTGGTAACCATCGTTATTCCAGGAGGTCTCTGCCACCAGGGTACGAAATTCAATGGCATACTCGGGAACTGAGCGAGTGCCTTGTTGAAGCTGGAACAGTCGAGCCGAGGCTGCAGTAGTACGACCAGGAGCGTCAAACACCGTCCGGAGTTCTTGGAGAAAGGCCCCGGCGTTGTCGATCAGCGGGTCTCTCTTCTCCCAAAGGGGAGACGCCCATTCCAAAGTCTTCCCCTGCAGACGGGAGATGACAAAACCAACCTTGGCTTGCTCGGAGACTAACTGGCCTGGCTGCAGAGTGAATTGAATTTCACATTGGTTAATAAAACCACGACAAGCTTCTGGGTCTCCGCTGAAAAGAGGTGGAGCGGGAACACGAGGTTCAGACACCTGGAGAGGAGCAGGAATGGCAGGAACAGGCACAGCCGCAGGAGCCGCTGGAGACATGGCAGTCAATTTCTCCAGGATAACATCAATTGCCTGGCCAATTTGAGACTGCTGGGCTTCATAGGATTTCATGCGAGAAGCCAATCCCCGAATGGCCCCTCCGACATCGAGGGGTACTTGGGCCTCCTCCGAGGGGTCCATGGCCCAATTATACTGTAAGGCCCGAAGGCGCAGTTGAAGTAAGGACCAAAGAGGAGGCAACAATCCAAGATCGCGGTACAGAAAAGGGTTTATCAAAGAATGGTCGTAAAACAGGCAGAATGGTCAAGACAGGCAGTACAGATTCAAAGTCGATAACAGGCAAGGTTCAAACACGGATAAGCAAGACAGAATATATCGCACCCAGGAACTATATGAAATAGACCTATAATTGGGCAAGGTCAGGATGGAAATGAGGGTCTTTATAGTCCAGTCTATTGGCGCCAAAATTGACGCGCTGGCGTCAGACGCAGACGCCAGCGTCCCCACGCTGACGCCTTGACGCCGGCGCCCGATTCTGACGCCGGCGTCCGTTCCGTCGCCGGCGACCAATCACAGGGCAAGAAGGAGATGATGCAGGATGATTGCGACCACCCGGAGCCATGTGCAGGGAAGAGGAATCGCCATTTTGGACGCCATCTTGGAGCAGGTCAGTAGACTCCATTACACTTTCTCAGGATGTTCCAAACTGTAGATTTTGCCCCTCCTAATATTGTAGAAATTTCTCTGATAGGTTTTTTCTGTTTTTGCAGCTTAAGCATGGCTTGTTTCACCTGCATGGAGAGCTCCTTTAACTGCATATTTGTTCACAGCAAACTCTTACACGTACAAGCACCCCCCCCCCCCCCCAAACAACTCCAGGGCTTTTATCTGCTTCATTAATAATGACATAACAAAGGAATTGCCCACACCTGCCCATGAAATAGCCTTTTCATGGGCAATTGTCCAATTTCTTTTGAGTGATCGTGTTAAAAAAAGGCTTTAGTTCCTCACATTTTTATGCAATCTTTTTGTTCAACCCACTGAATTAAAGCTGAAAGTCTGCAGTTCATCTGCATGTAAGTTGTTAAAATTCATTGTGGTAATGTACAGAACCAAAATTAGAAAAAAGTTGTCTCTGTCCAAAGATTTATGGGCCACACTGTATATTCTATAAGGATGTTACATGAATCAATAGTTAGCACCTGAGCAATTGCCTAACATTTTTGAGTGCACCACAAGGAAAACTATACAGTATATTGTATTTTTTAGGACAACCTAAGCTTTCAAAATATGGACTGTTAATGCTTATGTAATGTCATTCCTCTTCTGTAACAAGATATAAGCTAAATATCTACAAAATAAAAAAAAAATCATATCTTCCTTAATAACAGATGTATCAGGAACTGAATTTATGACGATTTCTGACTTGTATAGGTCAAAAATTCCCAACAGTACCCTACAAAATTTCTAAAGCACTGCTCTACATACTTTAGATTTCCAAGGCCGAAAACAAACATTAAGTTTACCCCAAGAAACAATACATTTTTGTAAAGCACACATTCTGACTAATATAAAATCTGTAAATGTTGCTTTCTACTCTAAACTAACAAACTGCAAAGGCTTCCTAAACTTATAATTTTTTATAAAAAATTCTGAATTATTTGAAAAACCACCACAATCTTCTAGTTTACAGAATATTGCCTCCCACAGGTTATTAGGTATATAAAGATATAAAGATCCTTATATGCATGGGCGGATTTTCAATAAGGCTTGAGGAGGCTAAGCCTCCCCAAAAAATAAAATAATAGAAAAATCCCTTAAAAAATCAAAGCAAAAAAAGAAAAGAACAATCCTTTATTGACTGACCAGTGGGTCTGCTTGTGCTTGTGCGAGGGTGGGCAGCTGCCGATACTTAATTTCTACGTCAGGTCATGGGTGACTCCAATGTGCCATGACATCACCATGAGATTTCTAAGAAATCTCGTCAGATTTTCAACAGGTAAATTCTACAGCCATTCTGAGCTCCTAGAACTGCGCTCACAGTTAGGGAGAAATGATTAACCCAGTAACCCAGTAATCCCAGATGGAACCACTCTTTCTTGGATACCTATACCCAGTCACTGGCTTACAGAATAAAAGACTGAAGAGATAGGAACTATACTGAGATTGCTTTATCAGCTCATACAACATATTTAAAGTTTTAAAGCTTCTTGTGAATTGTGCCACGTGATGTCTTTGCTGCTCTGTGTATTTGTTTTGACAGTCACAAAGTTGATTTACCCTAATACTAGTGTGCATCTGATTCCCTATGTTTGTACTACATTCACCATACTTATAGGTGTGTGATAGCACACCCATGATACTGCCTATCATCCCTGAAAATAGAGCAGTGGGAATAGTTAAAGGTGCTGCAAGTTATGATAGTGAAGAAGATGAGGAGATGCTAATTGCATATCTAGAGTGAAAGGCATAGCAGCCCAGTCAGTGAAAAATGTAGGGAAATGAGGAGGAGAGCCCTTTGCATTAGAGTTATTGCATTTCAAATGATAAGAGAAGCAATATTCTCTAACCTCACTGTCAACTCTCTAGTGCCAGGGTAACCATGGATTTGTTAGTAGTGCTAACATTCTTGTTAACAGTGATTTATAACATGAAATAGCCCTAAATTGGACTTCATCCACGTGGAGTGACAAATGAGTTAGTCTCTGCTTCATTTAAATAAACCATTTTCATAATAATGTACTTTTTTAGTAGTATGTGCCATTGGTAATCCTAAATCGAAAATTGCCATTTTAAAAAATAGGGCCACCCCTTGGGATCCTCGGAAGAATGGTGCACACAAACCATACATGTTAGGTCACATGAGCCAATTAACAGACTGTCTTTTGCTGTTAACAGTTCTGTCTTTTGCTTCCTTACTTATTCCTGTTACAGTGCAAATTCTATTAGTGGAACAGACCAGGTAAACGCAGTAATCTGCTGCAAAAGATGCCTTTTGACGCTTTTAACATTACATGTTTCGAGCAAAAATCCTTTGTCAAGTGTCACGCTTGACAAAGAGCATTTTTGCTCGAAACATGTAGTGTCGAATAAAAAGGCATCTTTTGCACAGATTACTGCGTTTATCTGGTCTGTTCCACTTATAGAATTTGCACTGACTACTAGTACTGTGGGTGGGGTACAGGGACAGACTGTAAGGGTTAAAAAGCTGTGGAGAAACACCACATCCAGTGGAAACAAGGAAACTTTTAAGTATACATTTCTTCCTGTTACAGTTAGAGCTGCAGTATTTCTTGTCTGGGGATCTCTGAGGCAGCACACAGACCATCATGAAATGGTGGTTGAAGGCAAGAGATGTAAAAGGGCAATATTTACTTATATAAATATATATATATATATATATATATATATATATATATATATATATATATATATATATATATATATATATATATATAGGATATAAAATGATGGCACTCACAGGATTTTTGAAAAATAACAAACAAAGATAAAAAAGAAAAAAGACTATTAATCCAACGTTTCGGTCCCACACAAGGACCTTTTTCAAGGAAACACAGTGCAGTGAAAGAGTTCACAATTTAAAGCCAAAGAGAGGCTAAGTGATCAAAGAGCCCACCCACAATGATGACATCATCAATGGCAACACACCGTGGAATTAAAAACACTTTCTGGCAGGGGCGTAACTATAGAGGAAGCAGACCCTGCGGCTGCAGGGGGGCCCAGGAGGTATAGGGGCCCCACGAGGCCCTAATTCATATACAATTTCAATAAATATTGGAGAAACAAGTCAACCTCTAAACATTTTGGGGGCCTGAAAAATAATTTGCTATGGGGCCCAGTAATATCTAGTTACACCACTGCTTTCTGGTTATAACAATGGGCCCTGAATGTTGTTTCCCTTTAGAAAAGCCAACTCACACACCATGGGGGCCCTTTAAGGTGTAACAAACAGGGGAAAGTTGTGCTCACCACTAGTGGTGAGCACAACTTTCCCCTGTTTGTTATAGTTATACAGGAGCAGTGACCAGCTCCATGTTGTAGCTCCCACCCCCTCCAACTATAGTCAGGTGATCCCACTGGTGTCTAATAAAAGGGCAGCCAAGTTTGGGAGTTTTACTTTGAAAGCAGCTAGTAAGTTGCAGGTAAAACGTATTCGTCCCTTTTATAAAATGTATAATTAAACCATAGAATTCTTAATGAATCAGATGAAAATTGAGCATAGGACTGGCCAGATATGGGATGACTTTGACGTAGTTGGCCAGCTTAAATATATTGCAATATATGGACAAACAATCCCTGTTTTGTTTAAAGGGTAAGGCATTTTTCAGTAGCAGTATGCACAAAATGTCGCTGTCTTAAATATATTGATAATGGGTTGAGTGCAGAGGAATCTTGTATTTGTCTATATGTATTTTGTGGTCACACCCTCATTGCACCCCCGCCTAATGATTTTAAAAACTAGTGGTGAGCACAACTTTCCCCTGTTTGTTATAGTTATACAGGAGCAGTGACCAGCTCCATGTTGTAGCTCCCACCCCCTCCAACTATAGTCAGGTGATCCCACTGGTGTCTAATAAAAGGGCAGCCAAGTTTGGGAGTTTTACTTTGAAAGCAGCTAGTAAGTTGCAGGTAAAACGTATTCGTCCCTTTTATAAAATGTATAATTAAACCATAGAATTCTTAATGAATCAGATGAAAATTGAGCATAGGACTGGCCAGATATGGGATGACTTTGACGTAGTTGGCCAGCTTAAATATATTGCAATATATGGACAAACAATCCCTGTTTTGTTTAAAGGGTAAGGCATTTTTCAGTAGCAGTATGCACAAAATGTCGCTGTCTTAAATATATTGATAATGGGTTGAGTGCAGAGGAATCTTGTATTTGTCTATATGTATTTTGTGGTCACACCCTCATTGCACCCCCGCCTAATGATTTTAAAAACTAGTGGTGAGCACAACTTTCCCCTGTTTGTTATAGTTATACAGGAGCAGTGACCAGCTCCATGTTGTAGCTCCCACCCCCTCCAACTATAGTCAGGTGATCCCACTGGTGTCTAATAAAAGGGCAGCCAAGTTTGGGAGTTTTACTTTGAAAGCAGCTAGTAAGTTGCAGGTAAAACGTATTCGTCCCTTTTATAAAATGTATAATTAAACCATAGAATTCTTAATGAATCAGATGAAAATTGAGCATAGGACTGGCCAGATATGGGATGACTTTGACGTAGTTGGCCAGCTTAAATATATTGCAATATATGGACAAACAATCCCTGTTTTGTTTAAAGGGTAAGGCATTTTTCAGTAGCAGTATGCACAAAATGTCGCTGTCTTAAATATATTGATAATGGGTTGAGTGCAGAGGAATCTTGGAATTGGCCCTTTAAGGTGGCCAACGGAATGTGGCAACAAAATTACCGGATACAGTAGAGGTGGGCGAGCCACTAGTGGGCATCAGACTGGGGCAATACACACATAGTACTCCCCTGTCCAAGGGGGTGACAATTGACCCGTGACCAGAGGCTTAAAAAGACATATTGACTGTATCCATAACCGGTGTTATGGCAGTGTTAACCCACGGTACCTACACTTTAGATATACCTAAATCTGGGGTGCGTGCACATGTGGCCCAAACGGACCTCTACACGGCATAGGTTAGGTCATATAGGTCATATAACAAAATGTGTTTGCCATTCGCCCCTGCCCACATACATGTATACCTCATGGTCCGATATACTCCACAACGTGGCCAAGGGTGTATAGAGTGTCTTGTCCGACTTTCAACATCAGGAGCCACTTACATGTGTCCTAAACCAGAAGAGTGTGAACACAATAGTGGTGGTTAAACGGGACAATAATCAAGCTATACAAAAGATGGAAGGTCCACCTCTAGACATGTAGGCGAAAACATTCAAATAAATATGCGCACGTTTTGCCACTTAAAGACCAGCGCTAGGGAAGGTAATCCCATATGGTGAATCATAAGGCCCACTGGACCCAGGCCAATGTCCATAATAGTCCTAGATAAAGCATCCAAGTGGTAATGACTCGTTGAGGCCCCTGGGTGTTAAGGTGTCCAGTTTGAAGATCCATCGCGACTCTCTGCGTAGTAATGCCTACTCAGAGGTGACTGGTGGTCAATCGCCATACATTTGAACTTGGGAAGACCATGACCATGAGTTAGAAAGTGTCTAGCAACTGGTTGAGTAGCTTTCCCCTCCTTCAGGGCTTTGCTAATGCGATGCTCTGCCAGTGGATAATATAATCCACAAGGGCAGATGATTATATATTACAAAGGTGGAAGTTCAGGTTAGTCTGTGTGTGATCTTCATTCTCTCCCCGAATAGGGATGGGGAAAGTCAGGCCCACTGAGTAAACAGCGACAGGTAGTGCTGTCTGGGCATTTGTAACAACTTAATTTTTTGTGTGTGGATAACCAATCCGTGTGTATACCCCCATGTCCTTTGAAATCCGTGACCATCAAGATGTCTTTAAGGTTTTTGTTACATCTGTAGCCCATCATTGGAGTAGGTGCCTGAAAGAGGGACAATCGTCCATAGAGATCATAGGCCAATTTAATTTAACCCTCTTAGAAAAAGTGTTAGCTGCAGATGTGTATGTGGTAGTGAAGATCAGTGGCATATCATCATTGGGCTTAGTATTTTCTTTACTCAATAGGGAAGGCTGTGTATGCTGCATGGCCTTTTTTAATTGTGTATCCAGAAGACTCCGCTTGTAGCCCCTCTCCAGGAATTTATCATACATTGTACGCAGTTGAATACGGGCTGAGTGTTGATCCGTATTGTTCCTGATGACTCTCAGAAATTGGGAATATGGGATACCCCTCACTGTAGCGGGGGGGTGGTTGCTGGAAGCATGGAGCAAGGAGTTTCGATCGGTTGGTTTGTGGAATAACCTGGTGCCCAGACCTCCTTCTTGTTTGTATATATGTAGATCCAAAAAGTAAATTTCTTGTGCATGGAAGCACATTGTCAATTTAATGGGGGTATCCAGGGCATTGAGGTTGCTTTGAAAATCCTCCAAAGCTTGTTCACTAACTTTCCAAATGAAGAACAGATCATCGATGTAGCGAAAGTAGGACAAAATGGAAGTCCCTAGTAGAGGTGAGATGTTTGCTGTTTCAAAGCTCAACATAAATAAATTAGCGTATAATGTTGCCAGGGCACTGCCCATTGCGGTCCCAGAGACCTGTAGAAAAAAGGAATTTTCAAAGCGGAAAAAGTTTCTGGTTAGTGTTCCAGCAGATGTAGTAGGAATTCAATGGGAACGTTGTCATCAGGGGTAGTAAGTAGAGCCCTTCTACAGGCCTCAAGGCCTTGGCCGTGGGGAATCACTGTGTATAAGCTCTTAACATCCATGGTGACTAAGAGGCAATGTGCAGGGATGTCTCCTAGATCATACAGTTTTTTAATCACGTGGGTGGAATCCTGTTTGAAGGACGGCATAGATCTTACATGGTTTTGCAAGAAGGAATCGATGAATGTAGAAACTGGTTGGTAGAGTGAGCCCACTGCCGAGATGATAGGTCTGAACATCACTTTTGTGTCCAACCTTTCGGCCCACATTGGGGCCTTTATCATCCCCAATGTGGGCTGAAACGTTGGACACAGAAGTGATGTTTGAATATAATTATTTTGATTGAAAAATTTCTGGAGTGCTGGTCCATTCTGAAGGTTTTATACTACATTTGACCAGAGCACCTACGTCGGATTGTGAAAGGAAGAGTGCAGGTACTTTCAGAACAATTTAAAAAAAAAAAAAAAATATATGTATATATATATATATATATATATATATATAAAACTTCTCCGCATAAATCAAAAGGTTCGAGGGGTGGAAACAATACACAAATAATATCCCAACAAGAAACAAGGTGGATTTTAACACTGAAAACATTGGTGCCTTTTGGCTTAAATATCGAGCTGGATATAAACTGATTTTTATGAATTGTAATGAATGTGTATTTATTTATTTATTGACTTTTTAACCTAACTGGATGGATTTAATTAACCAAATAATTAAGCAATGACTTTGACCAATCAACTTGTTTAAGGGGGTACTATAGGATTGCTCCAATAGATTGGACAGGAGCCTCTGAGGAAGTGAGAGTCTCACGAAATGCATTAAGCCAAAATTTCAAGTTTTAAATGTAAGTCTGGATATGCATTTGTTATAATAAAGCTCAATCAAATCTTCTGAGCTCTTTCTTTGTTGCTCGAAAACGTTTTCCAGCCCACATAGTTCCGTGACTGACCGTCCTGGAGATCCGTAGCTTGTTTGAAGCAACCAGCAAGTGAAGAGAAGATCGTGGACAAGTGGAACTGCAAACTGCACTACAAGCACCCAACACCTGGGAGCATATCTGCCTGTGTGATCAGTGGAATCAGTGGAATCCTGTGAGTACATTCTTTAGCAGGGAACTGCTCATTAACATAGCATGAACTACACAAAGTATTCTTTTTCTGTCTTTGAGGATCGTGGAGGAGTGGGAGATAAGAGGAGTTAATTCAAAGACACAACGTGTTTCCCAAAGAGACTCTACGTGTGGAGAACGGGCTAGATTAAATAACTTTGGTGAAGCTTATTTTATATCTTTGCTCATTTAGGAAGTGCACACTGAATATATTACCCATATTGTTTTTTGGGGATTTGGAATCCCTTGCGTGTTGCGCATCCACTTATAGTTGTGCAGGGTGTATGCTCTAATTTAATTGATTCCCAATATGCATGTTTACCTAAATATGTGGCATGTATGGACCACAAATGAAAAGATCGTACTTGAATTTTCTTACCTGTCATCTCTGGCCCCTGTGTGTCTTAAGACCCCTGTCTTACAAATACACAGAAAAAGCCATATAGTTTTAGAAAGTACACATTCTTAAGAATGCAACACAGGAATTTATGTGTTACTATTAGGGTTGCCATGGTAAATATGGGGGTGCAGCCCTAACATCTCTGGCTAATCATAAGGAAATGTGAGTTGAGCAGAAGCTAACCTTAGGGGTTGTTGCATCATCAAGCAGATAGAACCTGATGTTACAGGGCTGATTACTAAATTCTGATGCAAACTGTACAGATTTCTTCGCTGCCATGTAATATAATAAATATCATGCACCATTTATACTTTGTAGACCATTGTGTAATTAGAACATACATACAGTAAATGAAAATTTTGCATGCAGAAAAAGTAAGTGTTCAAATTTATTTATAACAGCTCAAATACATAAAATTAGATCAGGCATGTCCAAAGTCAGGCCCGGGGGCCAAATGCGTCCCGTTTTCAAATTTACACTGGCCCTCAGCCTCCATCATGAAATTAATAATAATGCGGCCCTCCAGCACAGTGCAATTAGGAATCACGTAGCAGTAATATTTGGGCACAATTAGTGAAATGATCTGCCACTTGGTCTATACTGCTGCCGGTGTGCTAAAGGTGTTAGCAACAGACACGTAGTGACGCGCCGCTCTTGCATACTTTTTTTAGAGCTGAAGGTGTCAATAAATAAACATAAGAAGAGAGCAGCGCGTCGTTCTGTGCCAGTACGTGTCTATTGCTAACACCTTCAGCACACAGGCACCAGTATAGACCAAGTGGCAGATCATTTCACTAATGTGCCCAAATATTACTGCTACGGCTATGCGATTCCTTGTTTAAATGAGTTAAATGATGTTAACGGGTCAAAGAATGTCAGGCTGAATGGTTGGCCCCTACACATTTTCTCCTCACCAAATCTGGCCCTTGTTGCAAAACGTTTGGACATCCCTGAATTAGATGATCAGAACATCTTAAAAGAGCATCTTAATTTAAACTCCGACATGTAGCTTGCTGAGGCCTTTGGAAAAAAGAGTTATACATGCCTCTGAGTTTCGGAAGGAATTCCCTGACTGAAGTAAAAAACATCTTCTTTTCTCTGTGTGTGGGGTAAGCTGGAGTAAATCAGGTAAATTATTTGGTTTAATACCTCAATAAGTCTGTGACTGCACAGCAAGCATGGGTGCTGCTAAGCGAGTGTTGCATGTGATCTAAGTGTTGCATGTGAATTAAGTGTTTATCAGTGTCAAAAACCTTAAGGTGCTTAAAACAAAAAAGGTGTTTTTGAGGAATTGCACTTGGGAGACTGTAAGTACCCAGTTTAAATATGAGTGCAAGTGAGTTTGCTGGAATCACTCAGTGTGTGTCTTGTCACATCTATGTGGTGTTGGAGCAGCAGTTCCATGCAGTATTTACATGTAAGAGAGATGGAGGTGGGTCGAACTCTGTAGCGTAAGTAGAGGGGAGGGGGCCCTGGCGCGGGATGTGCAGCCGGGCCCCCCCGTCCCCCTCCATATGCCCGGAATTACTGAAGAAGTCAGTAGCACACTAGCTGCAGGGGGGCCCTGAGGGGTGCGGGCCCTGGCCCAATCGCACCCCCTGCTCCCCCGGTAGTTAAGCCACTGGTTGAACTGAAGGCTCTAAGGGGGTGAACTTGCAGCACTGAGGGTGGAAGCAATCATGGGGGAGGAAAGGAGGTTCACAGAGCAACCAATGGCAAGAACCAGTGTAGTGGGGGTCGAGAAGGGGCAGCGGAGGCTAATGAAGTCAGGTTTGTGACAGTTAAGAGGGGTAGTAGGGGATGGAAGGGTAGAGGACTGGTCCACAGCTCACCCAATGCAACAGAACACAAAAATGTTGGCTGAAAATGATACAGGCCGACTCTCAGAGCGCCCTGGGAGGCAGTGAGGGGAGTGCAAGGAAGAAAAGGTTTTAGTTGTAGGGGATTCAGTTATTAGAAAGGTGTATAGGGTAATCTGACTTAAGGACCCTTCATGCCGCCTTCTGCTTGCCTGGTGCTAGGGTTTGAAATGTGTTGGGGAAGACCTGGTGGTCTTGGTACACATATGTACATATGTACCAATAACAAAGCTAGAGGAGGTGGTGAAGTCCTCAAGAATGATTTTTACTAGGTGAAAAGTTGAGGGAGTGAACTTCCAAAACAATTTTCTCAGAGATATTACCTGTGCCATGAAGAAGACGACGGGAGCTTAATGCATGGGTGAGAGATTGGTGTAGGGAGTAGGGTTTGTGGGTTTTAGGAGAACTGGACTGATGTTATAGATGCAATATGGTACTAATGTTAAATGCATGTTTGCAAGCAGAGCTGGAGGTGTTGGCGCTGGAAAGAAAATATGATGTTATTGGTGTGGCCGAAACATGTCTGAATGAGTCGCATGAGTGGGCAGTTAATACAGTATCAGTGGCTTCACTGATGGTAAAGAGTCATGCAAATTAATTGTGGGAGTATGCTATAGACCCCCTAATGTAAGTGAAGAAGAGAAGGCTAAGCTCCTGATGCAAATAGAAAAGGCTGCTAGTTTGATAATGATATTGAGCGATTGTACTTACCCAGACATTGACTGGAGCAACATAACTGCCACTACTGTTAATGGGAACAAGTTTACAAACTTGTTGCATGACAATTTTACGGCACAAGTTTTTGTGGAGCCAACCATAAAAATGCTATACTGGATCTAGTGATCTCTAATGACCCAAGAGTATAGCAAATATGCAAGTTATTAAAATCCTGGGTAATAGGGGGTGACCATAATTTAATCTCATTTAATGTCTGGCACAAAAAACAAATATACACTGGGGCAACAAAAACCCTAAATTTCAAAAGAGCAAATTGTAGTTCCTTAAGGGCTGTCATTCAGAGCATTGATTAGGTGTGGTGTGGGCCCTTTTACAGAGGTTGCTGAAGCTTGCTTGGCAATGAAAAAGGTAGCTTTATTTCTTTAAAGCAGAAGGAAAAGTATTACACAGCTCAATTTCAGCATGGCATCTGAACAGCAGAGCAGTTTCTCTAGGTCTTTCCTTGAAGAAAACCAACATCAGACAGAGAGACTCTTGCTGACTGGGAGCGGCCTTTTATACCCAAGGCTCCCAGAATGCTTTGTGGTTCTGTGACATCATACATCTCACATTAAACAAAATGTTAAATTTTAACAATAATTGCAATTTCCACATAGACATTTACATATTAGCCTTCATAGATTACAACATAAAAAAGTAAAAAGAAACTCACATTTAAACAAAGTTTGAATTCCAAGCTGTGAAATGTCTGTGCACAGCTGACAACAATCAGGCTACACCCATGTGTTTCACCAAACCCTGTGCAGACTGATCAACTTGGGAAACTCAGGTAAGTATTTTAAACTTTAAATGTTAAAGTTTGAACTCATATATGAAGGGTATATTTTAGTGGCAAGTTGCTTTTCTAAGAGAAAAAACTAATGTTTAAGTGTTGTAACTTTATAGAGCTGCAAACAGACTGCTTTCACGTGGCTTTTTTAACCCTGTTGTTGCCATGTTGAACACAGGAGAAAAAATATGTTTCAAGGCTGAGAATGGTGTAGGACAGACACAAGAAGTAATGAAAGACAGATTAAGAAAGAGAGTTTGCGCTGGCCAGCAGAGGTAGAAAAGACAGAGAAGAAAGAAAGTAAGAAAGAACTGTCCTCCACACATATCTCAACAACAAAAAAAAGAAAAATTTATTTAAGTGACATACAGATGAAGCCACTTGGATTTGTGAGTTAAATGCGTCATGACTCAGGGTTAATTGAAGAAACTGGGTTATCTAAAGTCATCTTAACTCATTTAATGCATTTAACCTTTTCATTAGCATACCAAAGCACCATTGTTCACAATGGTGAATGCTTTAATTAGATGGGATGTTGTGACACAGTTTTCTGTGTTAAATGAGATAAATGGGATATCTGTGTTTAGTTATTCTGTGTCAAACAGACAAACCAAAGTGGCTGCATCTGTAACTCTGTCACATTAGGGCATTAGGTTTTCTGCTAAATACACAGAACAGCAATAGTTGTCATTTAAAATGATATTAAATCATTACTGTTATCAGTAAATGAAAAGTAAATGTAGTAGCAGCAAGAACAACCATATCTGGCTTAATATAGAAGTGTGGTCTATAGGTGTCACTGTGCACAAGAGTTATACTG